>NW_011334760.1:7356-63059 GCF_000735185.1 Notothenia coriiceps
TGCCAACGGCACTGAACATATTACATATTACCTACCATATTACGTTATATACTTCTTACCTTCGATTTCTCTTGTTCTTCTCCTCATTCGTCTTTGTTTTTCTTCAAGTTTTATTGTATTTCTTCAAGTTTTGATCCTGTTGGTCGAATGCACTTAAGCGTCAGCTAAATGCAATGTAATGTAATGATCAAAAAACCCCTCTATACTCTAGACAGCGTGGGTAAATTACCGTACAGCCAATCACAATGCGTGACGTCATTGACGTCATTACGTCGTGACGTCGTACGTCTTGACGTCACTGGTAAGAGACGGACCCCGAACACATATGGTACCCCGAACACATCTGGTACCGACACCGGCAGCAACACAGAACAAAGAATTTCCGAAACTAAACGAAGTGTTTTTATTTATTTATTAAAATTATAATTACAATCCGAAAAAACAGGGGAAGCCTGGCTTCCCTTGGCCTCCAGGAGAAAACGCCACTGCCTCCAACACACACGAACGTGCACCAATGAGGGCACGAGATAAGTTTGTGCACGAGATGGAAGGCTGACAGGCAGGTTGGCCATCCAATTATCTGCCACGGGCCGAGGCAGATAATTGGATTTGTTTTTTACAGCGCCACGGCTTCCACAGATGAAATATTTGTATATATTTATTGTCAAAGCATTTAATTTATTCATTGCTATCGGGATGTTAAGAGCATTCCATGGAATATAACAAAAAGTGTTTCTGAAGTGAATTACCTACTCTACCTTTAAACTGGGAGTAAAACAGCTAGAGCATGTTGGCATGCTAACACGATTTCCAATAAGTACAGCAGTAATGTTATAACTTGTAGGTATTTTGTTCATAAACCTAAGTATTAGATACAAGTATTTTGCTAGAAGAAAAGGGATGGGTAGAAAAACATTTCCAGATATTCATCTCAAAGTATTATGTCAAATAAAATCACACAGACATGTTGAGTTACCGTCCAATTGTAATTTATTCCACAGAACAGACAATGGTAGAGAGAGTCCGGCCCGATCTGCCTGAACATGAACTATGAGACATCAGCACCTACTGTATCCTCTGTCTGAAAACAACATACTGGTGTTCTTAACCAAGGACACAGAGCTTTTAACAGTGGTTGTTAATGTCATTTATGAAAGGATAACACTTACCAATCATTTAAAAATTGTTTATGGCCGTTTGTATACAGTTGCTAAAAGAATACAGAGAAATACTGGTAATATTGTCATTTAAAGCCCCCTGTTTAGCATCTATAGGCAGTACAATAACACTAGACAGAGTATAAAACTATAATGTTTGGTAGTGTGATGATCATAAACAAACATTGATAAAAAGTCAATTTAACCTGACATAACACAAAAGTTGTAATCATGCAGCATGAGTAAATCCTTACACGGTGTCATAAAGCATTTACTCTAGTAAGTATGCAATAACTGTTTACAATCCAATTCTGAACTGTGTACATACTGCTTATAAATGCTAAATAACAGGGTTAAAATAAAGTGAAATACTTTAACATTTGTCAATCTTTAATCTAACATTTTAAACACTGCAAATATCCAAAATATATCTGAATGATTGCCACCATATATTTATGTCACAGACCTAGAGTTATGTTGTGTATCACTATTTAATTCAGTTGATTATTTAAAATGTATAACAACCCCAGTGTTGGGATTTATAAATAATTGAGAATAATACAGAATATTGGTACAACGTAACAATAAGGCACCCGGCCGTTACATAGGATTTACAAGTTGTGAGTAATTACTTTATTAATGGGTGATTAATAAAGATCATATAGGGTGCTTTATTATAAAGTGGTACCACAAAACGTTTAGTAATGAATAAAACTAGTTCTGGACTGTGTGTTTCAAAACTAAGCCGAATATGGTTCTTTAAGCGTTTTATCCAAATGTGGCAATAATTGCAATAATCTCAAATATATTCAGGATAATGGTTTGATATATATTTCATTAGACAGTGAGGACATTGAGGACAACATAACTGGTTTATTATTGTTAAGCATGAAGGTTAAGTAGTTCCAATCTGACTGGATGACATGCAACAGCTTGTTAAATAGAGCTGCTTCGTTTACGGGATTTTTCACTTCTTCATGCACCCACTGGTGACTGAAAAAACAGTCCCCAGTTATATCTCAAAGGTCTTGTAAAATACTCCAGTTTGAAAAATAGGTACAGTAAGTCCTATAAAACGTTCAGTGGTTGCCTGTTGTAAAGAGAGACAGCAGAGGTCAACAGTAGCTCAGATACAAATAGTCTTCACGAGACGTGAAACAACTGCAGGTGTGTGTGTATGATTTCAGACTGTGGATTGCCTGTAGCTTGTATTGTGGTATATTGTGCCCCTGCTGTGATAGCGGTTTTGCCTGGCTGTGATTGGAACAATAATATTGCACTGGTAAAAACTAAAAAAAACTTTGTGTTGGTCCTTAGCCTTAATGACCGCCAAAGTGACAAATAAAATGCTACATATTTTCAAATATATTTCACCTGAAATTTCCAGAGTAACATTATGATCTTTAGGTAAATAAATAACTCTCAACCATATAAGTCCTACATATACATCTTTACAGTATGTACACTGACACATCCATGGCTTCTGAACAGCCTCAGAATAAAACGGGCGGACATTCAACAGCAGCCAATCGGCTAAATGGGGTAACGATGTGTCTGTAGCCAAAAAACTGCTACCAACAGCACTAAAAAGATCTGTGACATCTCGCTAAAATCCTTACTGTCCACGATTACAGCAGCATGGTCACCTTTTTCTCTCAATTCAAAGCTAAAAATACATCTTCAGCTTTCCATTAAAGCCACTTTTTTCATCCTCAGACATGGACGACATTAGATTAAGAAGGTGTAGTCACCAAAAATCATGATAATCCAGTCAAGTAGTACAGTAAGTAATGCTCTCAGTACACTTTTCCCCTGTTACGGAAAGAAAATGTTGGATACAGTCTAAATCAGGGGTTTTCAAACTCTGGGGCACCCCAGGTCAATTATTGAAGGAAGGTGAGGCAGGTGCAAGACACTGGTGCAAGCAGGAGCTCTAAAACCAAATTATTGTAGTTTCTGATTTGGCAATTCACCAACACTGTTGCATGCAGCTGATGGAGGACATAAAGGTAATTTAAAACAGTTGGCACCTTATTGCCACAAATTCTGCCGTAATTTGATGTCCTTCGAAATTGTGAACAAAAATATGTTGTTATTTTGTTTTTTATGGGGCCCCATACTTCCTTTTTTACATCTTGCAAATCATTATGGGAAACCTAGCTCCAAAACATGATTATTTTCCAAATAAATGTAAGACAAAGGTTAATATTGTTATGAGAGTAGGAGGACGGTGTGTTGGGGGGAGCCACAGTGTCAGAAAACCCCTAGTCTAAATACTTATCCTCTCAAACTGTTTACTGTTTGGCACATATACTTACATTATTTTCATTTTCTGACAAAATATACAGACGTGTGCGTACCTGCACATACAGTATACCCTGAAATGAACAAAGTGTCATGCACTACAGAGTTGTCCAAATGTAGCAACATGAGATGGTAACTACAGTATATTCCCACCATTAACTAGTGCAAAAAAACAACAATGAGGTTACACAGTTGATTAACTACAGTATTTAGAGAATGATTTTGGCTTTTGTGTCGGGTTGAAGACATTGCTGATCACACAGAGTGGAAACAGACACTCTTGTGTGGAGTGGAAGCTGGGCATAAAACAACAGCATAGTAAAATGACGTGAACAAGAGGTACAACTGTTCCACGCATCAAAAAGCTTTCATGGGTTTAAAGGAGGGCTTCACAGTTTCTCAAGTCTGTCTGAAAACAAAAGTTGGGTTCCCATATGAAAATCCAAAATGGCTGATTGAAGGATCCTTTTTCAATGTGCTTCCAGTATGGAGGACAAAATACACAGTCCCTTCAGGGCAAATATGCACGACAATGTTTAGTGAGGCTTTAACATAAGCAAAAATGCAAGTTAATATCTTACAAATGTGTCTAGTACCTAGTAGGAAAGATTTTTATTTTCGATTTAAACGTAAAAAAAAAAGCGTATACCAAAATGTAAAGACCCAACGCTCAAGACTTTACCACGAGAGGAACTCTTCGCTAGTCACAACTCTTCTCAATATTTAAAGAATTTAAAGGGATGTAGAATTTTCAAAACATGGTTTGAATTATTAATCATAAGCGATTTCGATCTATGGGTTACAGTAAATGTGATTGAAACCACTCCATCACCTGAATGCCCACTTTGAGTACCTAATTATATCATTTAAAATCACTCAACAAAACCTGGAATTTGTCCAAAATGTTGTTTTGCTCAAATGTCATACTTAAAAAGTCAATAAATATTCACTTGATACTGACTTTGTTCATACTTCAATATACTTTAGTTTTAACACATCCTGGCATAGATCGAAGGCTTTCTCTAATGGGATTTCCCCCTATCCCTTAAATTGGAAGAGCAATACAAATCTTTAAATGAACACTATGAACAGGAGCAATGATTAAAGCACCCAACTATTGTTTTGAATCAGACTTTGAAAAAGTGTGAACTTTTCCTTAGAGGAGCGAGGATGGCATCAGCACTGGAAACTATTTTGAGCACAACGTTTGCATTTTGGACTGGAGATGTGAGGACGCTTCTTCTTCTACGTCGCTTTTGTATGAAAATATACAGTTCAGTAGACGGAAGCAGCAACATGATGTTTGCTCTTATGAGGGCAGCGGTGATTTCGATGCAGTCTTTTCAACATTCATGCTGAATCACTTCCGGCCCCATTCTTCAGTCAGTTTGGTAAAAATACTGTCAGGTTAACAGGTCTCTGTGAGTGAGAGCTACATGGAAACACTGCCTCCATCCCTCCAAGAGTCACGCCTGAAATGAATCAGGCTCCTCAGCAGAAACACCATGTCCATCCTCCATCCATCCAAAAGAGCAGGAAGCCGGGGAACAACACACAAGTGTCTCCCAGCAGCAGCACATGTGGGGAACAGAACGCCACCAACAGGCGGGTCAGAGGTATTGCAAGCCGATGAATATATAAAGGGATTGTTGCTGTTGACTGTACAGAGTCTCTGTTGTTGCTTTAATGCTGCATGCCCTGTTTGTCTGCTCTCTGTTCCATCTGTGGAGCAAGTGTGTTGTTGGATATTAAGGCCTTGGATGGCCCAGAGGCCACACTGAAAGGGAAAATACTACAGAGTCTCCCACACACACACATAAACACAAAGGGGAATGAAACTAGCATAATGTATTGTGTGGAGATACAAAGTACTTTCACCTCTGATATATATTGTATATTTCAAATCCAGCCCTCAGGTGTTTAAAGGATCAGTTCACCTAAACTACCAAAGAAAACATTATTTCTCACTTCTCTATGATAGTATATATTCACGCAGACAGTCATGGTTTAATAGTTTCTGTCTCCACCTCACTGCAATTGTGGTCCTTGCAGCATTGGAAACTAGCATTTAAATAAGACTGATTCTGCAGCTAGGTGCTAATGAGGCTGCACATGAGCTAAATGCACGGTTACCAGACGTTCTTGAATATTAAGTTCAAGGACTTGTTTCGAGGGCCAATTGCTTAAAATATAAGGACCCAACACGGCACAGTTTGAGTCACAGATAAAGATGAATTATCATCTCACTTTCTTGAATCAGTGAGGCAACAGCGGGAGAAACAGAAGCGCGTGAACGATTAAAATTGAACCCAAAAGTACCTGCATGGTAGAGAAAAGTGAGAAACTATTTCCTTTATGTAATTAGGATGAGCTGACTGTATTCTGTACTGATTGCCAGTCATTCCTGGGTAGAGGGATGTGATTGAAACATGTTGTTGCTCAGCTGACATTGGGACAGAAACAGTAGTGAAAGTCTTCAACTCTTTGTCATGGCTGCCAGTCAACTTGGCCTCAAACCCGTGCTCGATTGTTTGAAGATGAATCTGGCTCTGCAGTTTGTCCTGAGCTCATGAGTGTGAATGGACAGTGTGTTGTTTAAATGTGTGTGTGTGTGTGTGTGTGTGTGTGTGTGTGTGTGTGTGTGTGTGTGTGTGTGTGTGTGTGTGTGTGTGTGTGTGTATGGAGGTGGGGTCCCGTTATACGAGATTAGTTTAAGGCTTACAATATTTCATTTAATCCTTCCTTGTCACCATTTTCTATAGTTTATAATGTATCCTATAAAAGTATTACTGTAAAAGAGTCATGCTACAGAATTGTCTTTTGTTCGCTGGATCCCATTTGGCCTGATTAGTCCTCTCCTCCTGGACAGATCCTTCTCTATCACTGATGATCAAGTGTTTTCATGCTATAACCACCTATTCCTTTATTTCCTAAAATTCAAACCCTCCTTCCACCTTTTCTTCTTCCACTCTTCTCTCTGGGTCCAATCCAGAGATCATGTTGACTCAGGCAGCGTCCTCTACCACCACAGCTCCAATCTGAACCTTATTTAGGGCCGAGTAACCCTCCACTGCCCTCCTTGCCGCTCCCCGTGCGACCCCAGCACCCTGCAGCAATACTCATACTCCTCTGGGTCGCTGGCCCGGTCGCTCGCTCCCGCTCCATCTCACACTGGCTGAGGGTTCGCTCCGTCCGCCCCGTCGGGTTTGGAGAGGCCGACCCCGCCCCCGCAGACTTCTTTGTGGAGATGGTGCGGAAGATGTGATTGCGCTTGCGAAGGAAGTCTCCTCCGGCTGCCCCCAGCCCAAAGCTGCCCTTGCGGAGGACCATGCGGGTGCTGGCCGACTTGGCCGGGCGGGACCTCTGATTGTACTCCAGCTGGGACAGGTGGGAAGCGTAGCCATCTGGAATGAACTGGAAGAGAGGTAAAGTAAATCAGATACATGTATTGACAACCAAAATCCAAACAGTGCGTGATATTAAACACACACAAGTTAAAAGAAATTGGAGAGCAGAGACTTCTACCAAGGCTAAATGTACTACATCGCATTGATTACAGAAATACAAAGTAATTTGTGTATCTGCCCTGTGATGATGAAAGAAACATCCCCTCCATTGTGCAAGGAATACAAATTAAAACTTTTTTATAGTATTGAAAACAGTAGAATGATGCCAATTTTTACATTTACTCAAGTAAAATTGAGAGGCACTTGTCATTCATTCTTGGAGTATTTGATTTATGTTACTTACAGTACTACTCAACTCAAATGTACTTGACAGCTAAAATAACTAAATAGTTAAAGAATTATAAGTGCTTTTAGACAGTTTTACTGGTACTTTATTCAACCAACACATTTGAATTATTCTTCTTTTAACAGTGTTTTTATTATTAGAGTTTTAAAAGTAGGTGAGACCAACAAAGCAGACTGTTAAAATGATTATGATGAATTTACTTGTATACTCGTGGCAATCGTTAAACTACTTCTGTGTTTGCACTTTTTGTTAACCGTAGAATTTCTGCCTTTGCTATCAGGATTTACTCCGTACCTGACACTGCTGCAGCATCTTCTTGGTGGGCCTTCCCACGATGTAGATATGGGAGGAAGGCAGGCCAAGAGACGAGTACACTGAGATGTCCTTGGTGGAGCCGTAGGCAGCAAAGATCCTCATGTTGGCCTAATCAAAGAGGGAGGTCAGCTTTTGGAGGATTCAAGGATTTTAACAGAACACATTCCCCAAAGTCAAAGGGACCTGCCTTACCTCGCTGATGAGACATTTTAGGAAGTTGGCCTTGTGCCGGAGCGGGTCGTGTACCAGTCCGTCGCAGAAGGAGACGATGCCGTGAGGGAAGTTATGCTGAGAGAGCCAGGCCACCACGCGCTGCTTCTGCATGTCCGGACGACCCGTTACATATACTATCAAGTAGCCCAAGTCCTGCCAGTATCTGCAAAAAACAAATACATTTAAAGGAGCACAGCATTAATTTAGGAAAAGCAGAGTTCGGGATCACCTTTAAGACCAGTACGGAGGGACATATCTGGCATTAGCAGCCAAATGCTCCATTATGGACTTACTTTATTTATATTATTAATAATAATAATAATAATAATACATTTTATTTATATGAATACAAATTAATTTAAATACATTAAAAAACATTACACTTATTTTTATTCTACTTTTTTAAGATTTTTGTAAAACAGCAGTTTCTTTTAATTTCATGTGGCATCTGCCAGATATTTGGCAAGAAACTGATACAAAAACTAAACTATATGTATTTTCAAATATATTGCCATATAGTGCAATATTTTAGTAATATGTGCCTCTGTATTTACTCCGAAACAAAAACAAACATAACTAAGTAGCTTAGTTTGAGTGGGCTACAGCTTTTACAGTTGATGTATAATAAATCCACCCTGATAACCTTTGTGTATATATTACTATAAAGTAAACGGTTATGATGATCCTTACCTCACCACATCCACAGCTCCAGCTCGGACTTTTGGATCGCTGCCCATTATAGACACGCTGGCAGCGAATGAGCCGTCAATACTGAAAACAACAAACTCTGTTCCTCGTGGTACCACAGAAATATAGCTGTCTGCAACTGTGTGGTCTCCCCTGAGAGAGAAAGATGGAAGATATTTTAAAGGGAGGAGATGTACAAGGAATTTTGTTTTCAATTGAAATACCAATGACTCAGCACACCTTACGACCATCTTGACAGGATAAACCCCGATACCCAGCTTCTTGCCCTCAGGGATCACATAAGAGACGCGTCCGCTGCTGTTGGTGAGCTCCGTGTTGAAGTACACCCACTCTCCAGAGGGAGGCTGGGTCATGATGTGGATGTCAATCTGCAGGAAACAACACAAATATATTTACAACACTGTGTGTGACCCTTAATAACACATAGTTTGTTTGTCTTTCATCAGTACCTTCTCTCCAGTGAGGGTGACCATGTCTAGGGGGCCGTACATAAAACGTCCCATCACCATCTGGGCTCCGTCCTCCACGAACACGGCGTCGTTCACTCTGTGGTTTGCTGTCACGTTCTGACATAGAAGAGCACAAAACAGGAATCAGAAATACTGTCCAACTCATTTTATTTTGTGTTTTCTGTAACTAAAGATGTCATATTTTTGTGATAAAATGGTTAATTAAGATCAGCAATTAAGGTTTCTCACCTTAACTCTTGTTAAATGGGACTGTACTATGCTAATAACCAAGTAAAGTCCTACTATACATATGAATGTCCTGTTTGCATTGTATTAAGCTGATGCAGCAGCTTGTCTCTTAATAAATCAAATAATTGATAAAAATGTAACGGTAAAGTGTGTTTAAGGTGGAGTCTGACTAAACCAGAATAAGTTATAAAATACAATATTACAATCACATTTCAAATGTTTTTCTAGGAAAAGCACTTAAAAAGGAAGAGAGATCTTACCCGAATTTTAACATGAGTCCTCTTGCGGAGCCACTTCTCCCGAGGTTTGGATGGAGTGAATTCAGACACTTCTTTACCATCCAGCTCCAAAATACTGGAGTTCTCATGTCTCATCACCTGGGGGAGATCATACATTTTTGTTATAAAAAGCCAGCCAAGAACATTTTAAGTATTACCTTGTTTCATAACCTGTAGTAAATATTTAGATTTACAGTCATCCTGATCTTCATAAAGATAGAAGCCATAAAGAAGCCATTTTTTTGTTTAAGTTTTTGAAATATTTTGGTGCTTAAGTAGGCACTTTTTTCTGCTTGCTTAGCAACTTCATCTGAATATTCTGGTTCATCACTGCAATGAATAAATACATAATCTTTAAAATTGATGTAGCATCAAGTACACTTTGCTTCATTTCACTTAAGAAGATTTATGGTTTTGTCCTTTTCACTCCGCTCTAGATTTTAGCATCAGCTTAATTTTCAGTTTGAAGACAAGGATGAGAGAACTGTGACACTTAAAATCTATTAAGAAACCATAACAATAAGTAGAAAAAAGGTTCAGGATATCAAAATGATTACACTTCACATAGGGGAACAAGAGGACTTTAACCAAATGTCATCGCATTGAATATTTATCAAGAGATTTCACTATAAAGCAAAAGAGTCAACCTGCTGATGCTTTTACACCAAACACCAGTTTCCTCCTCTGGAAACAATTAATATCTTTATTCAATTTAATTTCAAACCATGCAAAAATGGTTGATTGTTGTTGACCTTTGACTTTCATTTACAGATAAAATGACTTAAATTCTGATTTAACAGAGAGAGGGAACAAACCTGTCTGAGTAAGAAGGAGACGACGTCTGTGGACTCCCAGTAGGAGGCGTGGAAGAGATGAGGCAGAGCGACCGTGGGGAACGCAGTCAGAGCGTCAGGGCAGTACAGAGCGTAGTCCATCCTCTTACTGCCCCACCAGCGAGAAGCAACTAGAGAAGGAAAGAAAAACAGAGGGAGGTTAGTAATCTGTGCCTCCCGTTTCTCATCTCTGTTAGGGTTTTTCCAACGCAGATCTACAGCCTACATTCATTCAGAGGTAAGTTCTTTAGGGTTATCATAAACTGGAAAAAGTTAAAACAGTGTTAAAAGGGAAAGTTGATCATTGTGTATCTTTTACTTTATATGGGAGTGTATTGAATAGCAAGGTTTTAGGAAAAGTGCATGTGTTTTGTGTGTGAGAGTTGACTGGATAAAAAAGGCTTGGATTATACTGCACAAGTTGTGTGGGGGTTTAAAACAAATATTTTGATATAGTTTTGCTGTTGTTCATTGTGGCCCCCTTTTACTTAAATTCATCAAGACTTTTCTCAGTTTTCAACAAAATGGAGGCATGCAAGAAAAGTGCAGGCATGTTTTCCTCGCAAATTCAAAGTAAGTAATTGATATACGAATCTCAATTTTGTGGCTGAAGTATTCCTTTAAAGGGCACCAAAACTAAAGTCCAAACAGTTCATCAAAATGCAGAGTGAAGGGTTGTGAAAAGGTTCGGAAATGCACACTTGCAGGGAAAAAACAGCTCAGACTTTGTGAGAACCTGGCCAGTTAATTTCTGGTGGTTTTGCAAAAGAAAAACACGGAAGTGGTTCTCATAAACCTGAGCGTAAGAGGAGATTGCAGGATTTGTTTTTGGAATCAGGAGTACTGAGAAGGACTATCCCAGAGAGGAAGATTTCAGAGGAGAAGGGAAAGTGCACAGGGAACAAGGATGGAGTCTAACATCCTTCCTTCTTGTCCTTTCACTACAGCTCCCAGGGTACCTTTCCCAATGTTCTTCAGCAACCCGGGTGACGGGGGGGCCGAGCTGATGTCTGCGATGTCAGACGCGACATCGTTGAAGTCAAAGCTAACCTCCGAGCTGTGCTCAGACTCCACACCGTTGGGTTTTGAGAGCATCTGACGGCTTTTCCTTTGAGACCGCATGGATGCTCTTCGAGAGGCAAACTTATTGTAGGGGAGCACCAGCTGGGACAGCAGGCTGGGCTTTTTTTCAGTTTTGTGGGCTGGGCGGGCGTTAGGAAGGAGGAAACGAGAACATGTAAACTGTCAGCTCGTAGGCCAAAACTTGGGTCACACACTGGAGGTGAGAGCGCGACTTACTGGTGGCGATGTTGGAGGCGGTGTACGAGTCGGCAAGGCCCGACACCTGGCTGGCGATGCTGGCACTGCTGGACCTGCGGGTGCAGCGCAGGTGAGGGACGCCCGGGGACGTGGGGAGGGGGCCGTCGACGAAAATATGTGACTGAAGAGAGTCAGCTGCAGCGACAGAAGAAAGGGTTTAAGTCATATTCTCTACTGCAGAAAGAAGTCCAGTGAAAATCAAAGTAATTATGATTTTATTTTATTTCTGTAGCTTTGGCATACTTTCTGTTGGCTATGATAACACTGCGGGATCAGTTTGCAAACAAACATCTCCCCTGTACAAGAACAGAGTCCAAAAAAACACAATTTCCGCATTTTAATCATTATCTTTATCATAAAGCTAAACACATGTCCATCGCTGACGAGCAGCCAACTTCCTAATGTAATGAAGCAAAACTTTTACGAGAGCAGAGCTGCGTGTCAGCAAATAATTGTTGTGATCTGGGAACACGACGCTACAACGATGTCTGATGAAACATCAGCGGTCAAAAAGTCGGACAGTTTGTAAAGAAGTTTATATGGAGATCAAAATCTAAAGTGAGTAATAATAATCTCGTAAATTCACAAGAACATTGTGTTTGCACAGAAGTACTTCGGGTTATCAAATCGTTGTTACAACTATAAAATGAAGACTCAGGTTGTTATAATCTAGATTTTCCCTTTTTATCCGTAGAATAAGTAACATGAGGGATAAAAAGATGAAAAGAGCAACATAAATGATTGCTAAATGGAAACGTACTGTCTGTGTGGAGCTGCCAGTTTAGGACGGGCACTGGGATGGACGTCTCATTGACGGTGAAGTCCTGGTGGCGGTGAGAAACTGCACCAACAGACTCTATCAGAAGCTGAGGGTTACTCTGCATCGTCTCAACTAGGGAGCAAGTTAAACGGAAGAAGATTAAAAGACTTATCTACATTTAGTATATTAAAAGTATGTAATGTATGTTTGACTCACCCAATAGAGCCGAGTGTCCATCGCCCAGAGGGAAGCGCTGGTATCGAGGGACACTGAAGGGAGGCAGCAGGTGGAACCGTTTGTCCAGGAGAGGCTCGAGGCGCGAAGCCGAGGGGTCGGCGGGGTGAAACAGGTTGTACACCTGCTGACAGGCCGGACGCAGAGCCGACACTGGGGGGGAGAGAGGTCAAGAGATTTAAAAAACTGCAACATGATACCGGAAACTACGATTTCAAAAGTCAAATAACCCAGTTTTATTCATCTCTGGTCGAAAGTTTCATGTCTGTAACCAAACCTTTTTGCAGTTCTACACCACTGCAGACAGGTGAGAAATAAAACCACTGCTCAGCAGCACCCAAACGTTCAGGCTGCTGTAGAGTTTGTATTGAAATTGCATTTAGTTTGAAATTCATACTGGTTAAAATAAAGTCACTTGCTTTTTTCTTGATTGTTAGATATGATGATTGTAGCCCACTCTTTAATGTATGAACGGTTAAATATTATGACTTGTCTGTGACTTTTTATGCCAAACAAACTATTTATTCTAAGAAAAGCTTGTCATTTCAGCCCACACATTTTGAGTCTTAAAAAAAACATAATTTCAGTTGTTTTGCTTTCTACAGTATTGTTTTGATGTGATTAATTGATCGTCATGGTGTGGTTTATTATAGACCAAAATAAACCTTAATTAATCAAATCTGTGAGACAGGTAAAATAATAAAAAGAGGGGGAAAAAAAGGGCATCCCGACATCGGCTCTACAGCTACTGGAGACGAGAATCCCACGAGGGAAAATACAGCAGAAGCTATCTAGCAAAACAAAACAACTTTTAGAAGGGACTTTTAACTATTTAAAATTACAATAAGCTATGCGCAATATCAAAATAAGCAAAACCTTCCTCACCATCTAAAGAGGGCACCACCGTCTTCCTCAGAGCGAGCACCAGCCCCAGAGGAGAGCCGAACATGAAGAAGTCGGTCACCTCAAAGTCAAACTTCCCCAAACTGCCTCCTTCCAGCATGGTGCTGCTGCTGGAGCGCCGAGACCCGGGCTCCCCGAGGAGCACGCTGGAGTGGAGACTGGAAACATTCATACAATCACAGGTAATGTCGTTAATGAAACTTTAATGGGAAATTCAAATTGAAGATGAATTATTTTCATTAATAAAAAGAGGGGGTGTACAACTAAAAACTAAATACGAAAGGAAACAGATATGAAAGGAAAAAGTGATTGTTTTAATGCTAAGTTTCCTCTTCATGTATCTATCCAAAAAAGGTAAACTAATGTAACAATATTGAGAGCTGCTGATGTCAATGCCGCTTAACGTTTTCCTTCGGTTGGCTACTTCTTGTGTTCAAATTGAAAAGAATGACTAAGCAAAGGGCAAATACAGGCAGACGAAAATATGACAACAGCTGAACCCTCTAAATGCATTGAATAGATACAAATAAATAAAGGTAGAGAAAAATGGCTTTAGTTTTTGTTGATTAATACTAACAAATTACTGAACTCTGTAAACATTCGGCGACATTTACAGAATACTTTAAGCCTATTCCTGTGTCTCACCTGGACAGGAAGGCCTGGTGGTGTTTGATGGTGTCCAGCTCGTAGGTGGACGAGTCGCTGCGTTTGCGTGGAAGTTGTCTCTTGGGGTCGTCGGGCCCTGAGCAGCGGGGGATGTCGATGTTGCTGCGGCTGAGATGGCGGCTTCCTTCGAGGGTCGGCGAGGAGGAAGGAGAGCCGCTGTTGATGATGATACCCGGAGAGAGGAGGTCTGTGTCCTGAGAGACAGAGAGGACAAGGAGAACATCGTCAAGCTGAACGGGATTAAAACATTTCTACATTTTCAGCCAGACTAGTAGCATGGCAATTAGGGATGAGACGCTGATTAGCTCAAACTGAAATATTACAACTATTGATTGGTTTGCTGGTTTTTCGAATGCTGATGTTATATTTTAGCACTGAAAGCCTCATTAAGATGCTAAAGTGTGTGTGCTAGCCCCGTATATGTCAGAGAGTAGTTAGATGTTACCTGTACACTGATGGCGCTGCCCCGCCTGCTGCTGTTCTGGCTTTCTGACACCATCACCGAGCTGCTGCACAAAGCGTCAAACCCCAGGATGCCTCCAACACAATCACCAATAACACACACCTGTAATACGAAGCACAAAAACATGAATGCACATTAATCAACAAACCACCGAGGAAAAATATGAACCTTCCAAGTAGGGGTGTCACAATGTATCGGACAATTGAATTATCAACCTTGAAATGAAGAACATCAAAAGTTTATATCATATTAAGAAAATAAAAAATATGATGAAATATTGTGTAGATAATGCATCTCCTATTAAATCATTTCCATTTCTTTCAGTTTAGTTTTTGTCTTCCTCCAAAAATGTGCTGACTCACCTCCCTACACTCACAATTTGAGTATAATTAAAAACTAAAAACAATGAATTTCACTGAGAGCATTGTTTTATATATATTCTTTAAATAATCCAGTGCTTCTTAAATCATTTCTGTTTCTTTCTGTTGTCGCTTTGTCTTTACCTGTCTCGCACTCATCATTTGAGGGCAATTCATTTTCAGAATGAAAGACAAAAGGCACAATACACCCAGAATAAGTCAAAGATGAATTTGACTGATAGCATTATTTATTTACTTTGATAATATTGTGCGAATATTCCAGCGCCTCTTAGTTTCCATTTGTCTCTGTTCTTGCTTTTTTTTTCTCTCCACAAATGTCCTCATAATTCCATGTAATTAGTCAAAAAGTGAACCAATAAGCACAATCAAAAAAGTTAAATATGGATTTGACTGAAAGCATTATCTATTTATTTAATTTTTAAATGTATTACAAATATCCCAATTCTTCATTTTGGCCACAATAATCATATGGTGAAAGTATGATATTGTGTCAGCCCTGCCTGGTTACACACTCACCTGGCCGTTGAAAGACGATCCCTCCACAGACTTGAGGAAGTCGTTGTACACCTGATTGGCTCGTAAGATGACGGTGGCCACGGCTTCTTGGTACTGTGGTGCGGCGGTGGCTAAGAGGGGCAGCGCGGCCAGAGGGATGTGGTCCTGACTGCTGGACAGGCAGCCTTCGTCGTAGCTGTAGGGGCTGAGGCTGCGGAGAGGAGGACGCGTTGTTATCCGTCGTTATAGCATTCACTCAGCAGGTTGTATTACAGCAGATTAATTAAACACTCAAGAGGGCTCTCACTTGGAGACGAGTGCGAATGCGTCCACACACACAGCAGGACAGGGGACCATCCGGATGGCGATGCGTCCCAGCACTGCGGGGTAGTGGACCCTCATCACCGTCTCAAAGGCCCCGCCCAGCGTGTTTATATCCGCCTGCTTGCCGCTCTGCTCAACTGCAGACAAGAAGAACATGTTGCATTGGTCAAAAAGCTGCAAGAACATTTCCCTTTTACACTTTTTTTCAGAAGTTTGAATTATTTTTGCAGCAGAATTGTCTTCTTTATATCCTGTCTTTTGTTTGGACATCCTCAGATTACATCTTGAGAGAACTACTGCACCAGTTTGAGGCTGTAATGAGGTGATTTCCTCCTGAATGGATCAATAATTATTACCTCTGCCATTGAGGTTATGGTTTCAGTTTGTTTATCGGTATTTAGCTAGATTACAAAACAACTTCTAGCCTGATTTGAATGAAAATGGAAAGTAAAATGGTGTTAGCAAGGGCCAAGAATGATCCCATCCCAAACAAACTAGTATCCCTTTGGTAAACACTGCCAAATAGAGCATTTGGCCTTATGGGAGGTCTGTGTTCTCCGTGGGCTCTTCTTGTTGATACTGCTAATATTTGTGATTAAAACAATGAGCAACATTGGAATTATTTGTTGTTGTTGTTGTGTTTACCTGAGGATTAAATGTTCCTCTGATTTTGGCTCTTCCTTTTTTTATCTTTACTCACTCCTTAGTGCTATATTTTTCTCTTTACCTATTGTGTACTTTTCTGCATTTTGCAGTTGGTGTCATGTTTTAGAGTTTTTTTCTCTGAAAATTGCTGACAGAAATGACACCATAGCACTGTGAGAGTGATCTAAGCAGTGAATTTGAGGCCCCAAAACCAAAGCAATAAGCTGAGAGACTCTAAAACGAGACCTAGAGATTGTTGCCATCATCTTTTGAGGGTTTTCAACCTTACAAAAAATATTGATTGAAGCCACAATATTAACTTTTTAGGGTTAGAAGTTCAAATTGATTTAAGCTAGTGCGAGTTTCATTAAAATGTTGCAGGGTTTGATTGCAGGTGTACCAGAGCCAGTGTCCAGAATGTTTCCTCCATGCAGGACCAGAACGAGGACGTGAGTTTTGGACGTCTGGAGACACTGCTGAGATGAACAGTCCTGCAGGTAAGAGGAGAGGAAAGGAGGCAGGAAACAGGATTAATAGGGAGAAAGGAGCAGGCAGATAACAGGAAAAACGGGGAAAGGATAGAAGAGCAACATGCAGGGACAAAACTAATGCTAAACGAGTTGATTAATAAATACATCTATTGAAAACTACATTTAATCAATTAAAATGATTGTAAACTGAATTTGTTTGTGTTTTGGACTCTTTCTCAGACCAAATCAGTTAATCTGAAGCCTGAAGAGTAATTTGTATACAGACGGTATTATCCACTAGAAACTAAGCATCAGTTGAGCTGCTGAAGATTGTTTGATAAGATTGAAATCTCAATAGCAATTAATGAACCTTGTGGTGAGATGATTGCCTTGGATGTTACAAAAAAACAAAGTTTAAAAGCAACAATTAGACAATTGACAGGGGTCATGTGACTTATTGGTCACTACCAGTAACTTAATGTAGCCAAGAAATAGTGAGTACTATATTCTACACTAAATGTAATTAATATGAATGCTGTCAGGCGTCCTTAAAGTGCTTCTACTCCTAAGACATCTAATGTCTATTTCTACTTTCTTCAATGCTCTACTGGCTACAGGACTGACACTTACATTTATTTTTCTGTTGGATTTATGTCTTTTTCTTTTTGAGGCACGGTGCTGAATACAAAGAGCAAGAACACACAGTATTTATAGCATCGTGAAAGTGTTGGGGCCATGTTTCTACTGTACAGTCTGACGGCTGCGGTGGAGAGTTTTACTACACTGGCAGGATGACTGGAAGCTATTTCAGGAGGGGGGGTGTAAGCTAAACGCTATTTAATTGAAGATGTTAGTGTTAGTGTGTTAGGATGACATGAATGAAATAAAAAAAGAGTGAAGGAAGTGTACCTCCATCTGCCTCTCATCATTACTCATCACAGCATACTCCCCACCCGACTCCTGATACATAGTTTCTGTAAAAACACAAATTCATTCGGGAAAAATAAGTTTATATTATACACAAAGATCACAATAAAAGTAACTTTAATGGACAATATCTCACTGCAGGATCTCATGTGACCAAAACTGTTCAAAAATAATATGAGTCTCTGTTTTTATTTAAATCAGTTTAGCACCTTGTGCATCATCCATCTCGTTTGTTCCTATCTTGTCCATCAGATCGTTGGAGCTCCACTTGGTGATCTCTTTGGCAAACATCTCCTCGTTGTCAGAAAAGTCCTCTGCAAAATACACAGAGGGCTTCTGATATAAATAATCTATCTCTGCACGTTAGAGCAATAATATCTAATAACACAGACCCAAATAAATGTTAATCCCACGATTTAAACTTGTAAAGCCATATTTATTCCTTTATTGTTGGTGTTTTTAAATTAGCTTAATAGATAGAATTACTTGATTATCTTTCTGTCAGCCATTTTGAAGGGCAAGACCCTTTGCTGTAGGTTACATTTATTGAATCTAATATAACAACGTAATGTTCCTCTTTTAGAGGTCCGGAACATAAAATGCATTCATTTAAGAAAAGAAAATCACCTGAACTTCATGGCAAAATAACAACTTCAACAAACAGAAAAAGGATTTAGAATGAAACATTGAGATTACCTTGATATATTATATTAATCATCCCAAAGGGAGATATGATAAGAGCGAATTATCTAATCAAATGTGTTCATGTTGTAAATCCAGTATAAGGCAAAAGGCAGTACCAAAATAGTCATGTTGAATAACACATAACACATATAGTGCATGTTTAAAATACAAAATAAAGCTGGGGTTGTATTATTTATCATGAAGAAAGAGAAGATTTTTTACCATGAGCATCGAAGAACTCGTCGTCTGTGCTGTCATCCGAGTCTCGGGCGATGCTCTGCATCCTCCACTCTGAAATGTTCTGGTGAGACGGACTCCCTGTATAAACATATTAAACAAAACAGGAAGTAGTGATGTTAAAGCTGGGAGTAGTAAGATAGTATAATGCACTTATCCAAAGTCAGTGTATTAATAACAGTGGTTGGCATGTCCTCAGTTTGGAGAAAAAGTATGGGCATTATAGTGCAGTGGACGGGGGTGGAGGAAAATGTATTGTAGCCACATAGAAAATAATCAATATCAGTTTAAGTGTATGCTATGTTTGGAATATTTCCACTGCTTTACCTTTTTCTGTCCAACAGTCCGTTTCTGTTATCACAGCTCTCTAAAAAGCACAGATAGACTCCATTGATTGGAGAGGTGCTAACTCTTTATCTACTGCAGGTAATACACTGCATTTGGAGAATATCTCATACAGCTCAACTCCACTTCAAAACATCTGAACAATGCCTTTTATCTTCAGAGAAACAACAAGATATTTGCTAAAATAAATATAAAATAAATGATCAATCAATAAAATTTCATTTACATACAGTAGCCTTACAGTATATCGCAATTACAAATTTGTCTCAGGGGGCTTTACAGTGTTAACAGCATACAACATCATCTGTCCTTAGAGCCCCCCAGCGTACAAGAAAAAACCACCAAGGAAATCCCACAATTAAGCGGGAAAAAATGGGAAAAAAATCAGGGAGCGCAACAGAGGAAGGGTCTATCTCCCAGGACGGACATACACGCAATAAATGTCGTGTTTATATATTAAAAAAAGAGAATGATACTTTTCTGAAATAAAAGTACAACATGGATAATCCAAATGTATGTGAACGCATATACAAAAAATGTATCCAGTTGTAATATTCTAGGTGCCACCAAAAAATATTGATATAAATAAATGAGGTAAATAGTAATCCTCACCGCCTCTCTTGGACGACCTGTTGGAGGACCTGGAGGAGGTGGACCACTGCTTGGTGAGCTCCCCTCGTGTCTCCAGGGAGTCTCCCAGCTTCCCCCCCTCTCCCTCTACAGCCGAGCCCCCGGCCTGAGCCCCCTGCTCCTGGTCCTGGCCGACGGACGTCTCCGCCCCCCCCTCCTCAGTCAGGCTGAACTGGGCCATCTTCTTGGCTAAAGCCAGCTGCGTCTCCAGCTCCAGCAGCCGGATGTCCTCGATGGTGAGGCCGTACCACTCGTCCTGCCAGCACCAAGCCTGTCTGTGGGCACGCACCATCACCTTACGCAGGCCTGGAGGACAGCAGCGAGGGTTTATTTTAGAGAGGAAAGAAGCATGTTTCTGGGATATATATTCTGGGTCAATTTAAGTGGATTAACCTTAAAATAAATATTTTGGTTCACTCTAGAATTGTATGTACGATGTATATTTTGTAAATTGTGTCATTTTTATAATTTGTTCATCTTTAATATTTGTTATTCATGCTTCTTAGGTAACATTAAGCTGTCTTTGGCTCTTTTCTGCTGTTACAATGTAAATGTCCCCTCTGTGGGACTAATAAAGGTATTCTGATTCTGCCACAGAGTCACTTTTTAAACAAAGGTGTAGGTTTGGTTTGAAATATGAGGAAGGGCTATTCAATCATTAACAAATTAAATCATATTAAAAAAGGCAATGCAATTTAGCAAATAGCGCATTATAATGCTTAAGGAATTCAAAAGGTGGCCTGACAGTCTGTATTTATTGCAATAAGACTGGTTTATTTGATAGAAAACTGAGATACTGCTTTAATAGATTAGACAACTCATACCAGAAACTGCAAGGAAAGAAAAAATAGATTAAATAAATACATCATGCAAAAACTTTAAGACTCAAATACAGTATTCAGTAATACAAATCTATTATTTAAGTTTTGCAACTATTTTATTAGAAATTCTGACAGTGCTGTAATATTATACTGTGTAATATATGATATAAAGTATTTTCCAATATGAAGTTAAATTATTCATAACTCTAGTGGAGCAATCTGATTTATTTTGTTCCCGTTTCGAACACTTATGGATCGGTCAAATATGAAAATGTAATCTTGAACAATGTATTTTTCTTGAGGACCAAAACAAGCATAAGCTGGTTATAAATCCTGACCCCTCCGAGCAAATCATGATTAAAACATCCAACCTGGTAATAAAAGCCAAAATTAGCAAACAGAGAAAGCTATTAAATTAATATCCAGTGGAAAAAACCACTGACAGATTAATAAAGCTTGAACGGTCCAGCATTATACAACCCAAAACCCCTTCCGGCATAATTTATAATGAAGACGCTGTGTTAGAGCAGGTTTAATGTAAATGAGATACAGTGAATATCAGAAGCTGCAGGTGATATTAGCATAACAACAAAGGGAAAGCCCTTTATAAAAGCACGCATGTTAAAGTGGAAGTGGATGCAGCATGGACAGAAAAAACAAACAGATCTTGTGGTTTAGGGTCTTTTGATTAGGCCTCAGAGTGAGAATGCCATGAAGATAGAGCAGCTGCTGTGTAATTAGCCTGGGAGTGAGCGCGTGAGGGAGTGAGCTGCGGCTGCCCGAGTGTAAACAGTCTTAAATCACAGCGGCGAAACAGAAACGGCGGCAGGAAATTAATCCAGTCTGCTGTGTTATCTCTGGGAGCCATACTCCGCGCTGCTGCCTCTCAAACACTTTCTATAAAAGGGATTTATTTGTTTTACCTGCCCGCTCACTATCCCTCACACTCACCTTGTTCCTTTCTTCTTCAGTCACTCAACATAATAGACAGTTTAATGAATCAGTGGTTAGTCATTGAAGAAAGAAGGTCTTTTTTTCGCTTTAGTTACTCACTGTGTCTTGTACAAGAATCCTGTCTCTAATCCTGAATATTTCTGTTTTTTTGGTTATTGTTGATATTTTGGATTATTCAAATACGTTCAAGATAATCATGTTCAGGGTTATCCTGACTTCCCCCCTGACTCTTTAGGATTCATTCCCAACTGTTGTATACTTTTTTACTGATTTTTCATGGTTATCTATTACTTTTTAAAGTTTTAAATCTCACATTTTCAAGGGTTTAGTATTTTGTGTTAGACATTTTGGGTGCAAATTAATGGCACAAACTAACGTAACGTCCACACGGTTCCGTTGCGTGCTTCAACGGAGACGCTTCCCATTCACTTTGAATGGGGTGACGTCAAGCTTTGCCGAGCTGCGTTGTGGTTCCGTTGCGTCGCTTTGCCTCCGTTGCTCGCCTCGAAAGTTGAGAAAAGTTCACATTTTCAAGCGTCAACAGAAGCGCCAGCCAACCAAATCATATGCCAGTACAAGCGCGAGCCAATCAAACCGCTTGCTTGTGTGTCCGAGGTGGAGATTAATGTGATTGGTTGTTGGTCCTGCGCCAGACACGCCCATCAGCAAGCTTCAACGCGACGGAACCGTGTGGACGTACATATATGTACAACTCTAGCTCTTTTCTGATTTTTATGCATTATTAATAATTTAAGGTTATCATTGACTCTCAGGGTTATTCAAAATGGTTCATGGTTATGTTTTTATTTATGCCCAGTTTTTCTTCTTTCAGTCTTTTAATGATTATCCTTTATTTTTTACAGGTGTCCTGATTTATCATGGTTAAATAAACTTTTTCCAGGGGGTTCTCCGACATATCAGAAATCCAACGTGTCACGGTGATTCATGAGTTTTATGGCTATCCAAGGTTATTTTTTAGGATGATGCATTGACTGACACACACACACACACACACACACACACACACACACACACACACACACACACACACACACACACACACACACACACACCATACCTACCCACGTCGTGTATGAAGCGTTCAATCTTGGACTGCATGCCCCAGTATCTGAACTCCACTTTGCAGAGTTTGTAGGCACACATGACGGGACATTCACCGAGGTTCTGGTTGATCTCCTCGATCCAGTCGTCTGACAGCGGACCCCGTTTGGTTTTCACCGACTGATACAGCTTAGGGTCTTCTTCCACCAGGTATTCATGTGGGGGGATGTAGTCCTTTACGATGTCTATGGGGTCTGCAAGGGGGACAAAGTTATTATTAATCACGCAAATCAAATCAAACACATTTCACGACGCCCTGAGTGAAAATCTGTCTATGCAGTGTGTGTGTGTGTGAGAATGTTTTATGTAATAACTCCCTGCAGGGCATTTGTCTGCACATTTTCCTGCACCACGGTGAATTTTAGTATTCAGGGGCTCAACACGAGCTGCTACACTCCCTCAGTCTTATCCCTCCACATCACACTGTCTGCATTTTCCCTGAACATAACACTGTGTAGATCTGATCCTGCATTCACAGAACTCCACTCTGGGAGTTTTCATGGCAGAGGGTGTGTTCTTGTGTGCATGAAATACTCACCGACAGTCCTCTGTCTCTTTTCAGCAGAAGACATATTGAAGACATCCACCTGATTTCCAGTGTCTGGTTTGTAATACGTCTCAATGTCTATAGAGAACTTCTCTACAAAGGGACAGGTGTACCTGAGAGACAAGAGAGAGAATAGTTGTTTAAAAGTGTAGACAAGTCTTATAAACGCTTTTTTAAAAATGTTTATGTTATCATTAATAGGGTTAGGTTATTTTATTAATTTATTTGTGTCACTTTTTTAAACTTCGGATTTTTTCATTTCATGTTTGTTGCCCACATAATGTTTTTATGCACACCTATTGATAATGTAAAGAACCAACGCCTATGCATGTGGACTGAATGTGTGTGTGTGTGTGTGTGTGTGTGTGTGTGTGTGTGTGTGTGTGTGTTTGTGTGTTTGTGTGTGTGTGTGAGATATGTATGCTAGTTAACAAGCAGCCTTATGCCCATATCTTCCGCAACTCTAGACATTATTTCAGCACTTCTCTGTCAGCCTTGTACTCTGACTGTATGAAACGGTCTTTGCTGTAAATGCTACAAAGCTTCTGGCGCATTGTGATAATACAAAAAAAAAAAGATATCAGATGTGGACCCAGTGTCCTTTATCCTGGGCCTCCTGGGCAGATTTATAACTCAAAAAACGTGAAGAGATGTTCCTTTATTCTTACTTATGCTGCAGGGAAGAACATGTTACTGAAGTGGATTCATGAAAGCCTGGCAGAGTGAGCTGTTGGATTTATTGCACTAGAATATCTTTCATGTATATTTTATTATAAATAAGAGGCTTTTATCTTTATTATTTTGCACATTAGCAATGTATTATTATACCACTTATTTTGTTTGTTGTAATGTTTGTTGTCT
Organism: Notothenia coriiceps; assembly: GCF_000735185.1. Lineage (NCBI taxonomy): Eukaryota > Metazoa > Chordata > Actinopteri > Perciformes > Nototheniidae > Notothenia > Notothenia coriiceps. Next base: position 31,404 of record NW_011334760.1, read on the forward strand.
TTTGTACCTTTTTTTTATCTCCATGGATTCCATAATGAATTCATGGTGTGCTTTTTGTTTGTAAAAAACGGATTAATATATTGTCAAAAAACTAAACTTAACACATTTCCATGTGTTTACGCTTATATTTTTTGATTTACTCTTTTATTTGATTGTCATTTTTTAATTGGCAAAAATGGAAATTTAAATGTGTCATGTCATTTACTTGTATTTCATTTGGATTATTAAAATGATTGATAATTATTCATTATATGAAACCAAAGTAAATACAATAATAATAACAATATAAATAAAGTTGTTATTCTTGTATTTAATTTAGTTAAATATAGTCATTGATGGACGGAAAGTGATATTTAGATTTCACTTCTCACCAAAAATACTAATAAAATGTTATTGGAAACACCCCTAAATGGCTCCTACAACATGTATTGGGATTTGTGTCCCCGAAGCCCCTTCCTCTATCACTGTGACAATGTTCTCTATTATTACTGTACATATTGAGTCACCTGGAGGATATAACTGATCATTATTCAGCTCAAATTGTTCTTCGTCAACAATAGCAAGTTTACTGGTGCAAATGTATGAATCAAGAAGTAATTAAATGCAAAATCATTAACGTTTTATTACTTAAGGGTTCAGTCATTGTGCTTTAAATAATACAAGCTGTCCTTAAATTCCCTTTATGTGATGAATGCTTCATTGTTAACAAATGTTTTAGCACAGGAGGATTCTAGAGTCAGAGCACTTTTGTAAAATCTTCATGTCCAAATTAAGCATTCATCATTTGTAATGTGATGAGTCATTTTCAGAGGTACTTTTACATCAGAAAATGTGGCAATACCACATCTTCTGAAACAACTGCATTCAAACTATTTCTGAAGTTAAAGTACCGGAAGTATTAGCATTAAAATAGACTTAAAGTATATTAAAAGTACTTATTACTTAAGGGCCTATAACATAAGCTGTTATGACAGTATTGATAGTGTGTGATCACCTACATGTTGCATTAGTGAAGGTAGGTTGTATTTTAATCAAATAATATACTCCTTGGAAACCTAAAAATATATAAAACATTAATAGTACATTATATTTCTTATTAATAATCTCAATCTGGGTAACCATTATCCGTTAATAATATCATATAAATGATGTTTATACATTTTTTCACCTTTATTTCTTCCGATTTATTGATTTTATTTAATTTCATCAGTTTCAGCTGATCTTATTTATGCTGTTCAAAACAAAGAGTATGATTACTGTTATAATGTATATATTCGGTTGTATGTTGTTTGCCCTGCCACAATATTATTTCTTAAAATGCAAACAAAAACAGCTGAATATAATCCAGCAAAAAGTACAATATTGGCTTTCAAAATGTAGTAGAAGTATAAAGTAGCATAGAATAGAAGTACTTAACAAGAAATCAGTTAACTTAGTAAGTAGTAAACATAGGTGCTGTACTTGAGTAAATGTACTGAGCTACTCTCCTCCTCTGGGTATTTCCCTGCTGTGGTGTGTTTCTCACCGGGTGCGGGTGTATGGGTAGGCGTTCCAGGACTCCTCCTCCACTCGGAGCGCCGCCTGAGGCAGGATGGCACAGAACCAGGACGGGATGTGCTTCCCGATGTGGTACACTTTGTGAGTGTACTGCCCCGAGCCCCCGGGCCCGTCCTCGTAGGGTTTGTTCTCCAGGATCTCCACGCCGCTGCCCTCCCCACAGCTCTCCTCTCGGCTCTTCTTCTGCAGGGGGACACAAAACAGGAAGTGGTGAGGAGGGGAGGAGGGGGNGGGGGGGGGGTTTGTGGGAGCTGCTGAGATTCATCAACCATATAAAAAGTATTAAACAGTATTGCATTTTATTACTTTATTTCATGTGCAGATGTTGGGTTTCAGAAGTCATATCATAGGTTCAACCTTAGCTAACTCTGGAGTTATATATAATACCCTTAACTGTGGTTCCTCCATTTTCCCAGGATAAGAATCTAATTTTTTTTTTTTCGGATCACAAACAGGATCAGCTTCTTGTCAACACAACATTTTATCGAGATAATAATGAATTCAAGATCCCAAGAGAAAAAAGTTGAATAATAATAATTGAATAATTAAAATAAATCTTATTTGTTATTGTCTTTTTTTGTGTGTTTTTCAATAGTGGAAGTGGAAGAAATCAAATAGAAATACACTGCATTATTAACATTATTTAACTTTGAATTAATGCTGTAAACAAGAAGGACCTCAAATCAGCCACTGTGTTTATTGAGTGGGACTTCTAAAGTTGTACTTTTTGTTTATGCGCAAAGATTAACTCTTTTGTTCCTTTTTTATATAATTCTGTACTGGAAAATATGAACTAGAAATAAAAATCAATGTCAGCTCAGTGACAGCAGCTGGGCTCAGTGAGGCATTGACTTCAAAAAGTATCTTTCAGAGGGAGACTCTGAAACAGCAACGGTGCGCCAATGTTAGCATAGCATCCAGACTTGCTCTCTCCCCACATGCTGCCGAACTCCCTTTATTCCTAGATGAAGCCCGTGAGACCCTCACACAGCGCTCCTGTCTCTCACTGAGGGTTTCTGTCCGACTGTGACCCCCCCCCCCAAAGGGATGATGCAGCAGGAACTGAGTGAGGAGCCGGAGAGAAAAAAGCTGCCACATGGAAAACAAGAGACTGCTTTACATTCGAATTCAGCCACACCCTTTTCCTTTCCTCCTCAGCTCAAGTTGCCCCTCCACTCTGCACCCGGACAAAATGCAAACAGGTATTCAACAAAATGTAACTTAAAAAGAATAGAAACAATAAAAGAGGCAATACAATCGAACAAACTTTAGAGAAAAGGAAAATATGTTTTAGAATTGAGCGAGAGAGAGGGAGAGAGAGAGAGAGAGAGAGAGAGAGANTTAGCCGGCCCGGCTAAAATAACTGGATGGCCTACCTGCCTGTCAGCCTTCCATCTGTGCACAAACTTATCTCGTGCCCTCATTGGTCATGTGCGCGTTCGTGTGTGTTGGAGGAGGGGCTCTGTAAGGAAGTGGCAGATTTGTTCCGGTTGTGTATTTTCAAATTCTAGCGCACTCCAGCTGGTTTCTCCAAAATTACCTTCCCCACCTTTAAATAAATTGGGCAAAATGTTATGCTTTTCATATATTATAAAACACTGAAATAATAAATATGTTACAATGGGAATACTACTTTAATTTAGTTTTTGGACAATTCATAGCCAATTCCCTGATATTTCTTTGAGAAATGAATACCTTAAAAAAGCAGGTTTAGCCCCAAGAATAAAGTATGTTGACACACTAGCTGCATTTTTTGTTATTTTATTAAATCTCACTTTTTCTTTTATCTGCTGCTGCAATCTCATGGGGTCAAACATAGAAATGAACTCAATAAGTTACCGATACATACTGTAGCTTCATCCCATCTTGTGTTCCCATTCTTGGACTTACACGAGCTAAGAACAATACAATGAAACTATTCTTTATACCCTCTGCAGTCTCTCTAGGAGGAAGAGGGAGTTATTTTCATAATGGCTCAATTTATTGTTTCTAAAATATGTTGAATTGACTGAGTATTTATACTTTTGCCCTGTGTTTAATGTCAGCTAACTGTGTGCATCCCACTAAGCCCGACTAATTGCCCCTGTGAGGACAAATACAATTATTGATTGATTGATTTTATCCATGCATATTTACAGATTCTGTGCGTGAACATTAGTTTTCCTTTGTACCTTTTATATACATTGTTTTGTATATCATTTTAAGTATGTGTGAATGAATGTGTCGCCCAGATTATGCCCAAATTACTATTGTAAAAGAGATGTAAACTTAATTTGTACTTTATAAAACCGTTAAAGAATCTGTATTTACTATATGTTCCACACAACCATGAAAAAACCCACTTTTGATACAAAATGTTGCTCAAATTTGTTAAAAATAAAAGGGACCTAATGCAATGTATTTAAAAATAAAGTATTTCAATCTTAATGTCACTGCTGAGTCAGGTGACAGTACAGTAGCTCCGTATTCTGGTGTCACACTGATGATTGAAAAGCTATTTTATTCCTTCCGTTGTAATACGCTTTGGTACGAGGGACGGCTCTACGTGAATACAAATCCTCCCGATCATTATTAAAAGCAGAGTGGGGTGCTGGGGGTCAACAATGAGAGCTCAGATTGAACACGGAGCTCCCTCTGCTGAAGACTTTAGGGAGGTGGTATCAGTAATGAAGGTCAGAGGAGGCAAACAGCTGGAAAATTGCTGTAATCTGGCAGGTAATGTAATTTATGTGAGGAGCTAAGGGTCTTAAATTACCCTCCTCATGTCTGCTGCAGTACAGGAGAGCACATAGTATCTGTATTAATGACACACACCTCGCTGCAACACAACTAACTATACAGGGTTTCCCAGGGGTTTCAAGAAGGTCTTTAAGAACAACAGCAGATGCAACAGGTGTGTGTAGAAAATGAAGGTTATTATCTTGCACAACATCAGTCTAAGACAACCAAGACAGGATCTAAAGATGCAGTCAGCAGTTTGAACATGTCCACTTCTTGGCAATATAACCTTCAATTCCCTCTGCGCGGCTTCACTAAAAAGAAAACTGTCAACAATAGTGGAAACGCTTCTTAATCTAAAGATGCTGCGTCTGCTGCTGAGGTGTTTGTTTTCTGGTGTTTGGCTGTCATCAGAATCGGTCAAACACACACACCTAATTGATGAGACATGACAGGAGCCAACAAGCACAAGAATGCACAGCAGCAGCTCTGCTAGCCAAACTCTTAACCTAGGGATCCCCAATTCATTGTTTTGATATCCTCACAGTGGGGGCATGTGCAATCACACTTCACAAAAGACTGATATATTACACTTTTGTTAGTTGAAAGAGAGTATTTGTTGAAAACGGCACTTCAAAATGTACCTACTGTATCATTGTTTTTTGGTGCCTTTGAATTACGTTTAATGTCCAAGTTTCTTTCAATAATTTAAATATGTGTTGTATCCGAGTAGAATAGCAAAAACAGCAATAAGGCATAACTGAGTACACTTTCATATATTTGTATACCTCAGAAGTAATGTTGTTTTTGCGATATTCAACAACATTATTGCATATTTTCCTCATATCGTTCAGTCCTAACATTAGCAGAGCAGCTAATGCTAATAGCAGCCTGCAAACACACTCACAAATGAATCAAAGTGCCCCATGACATGAGCGCCAGCAAACAACTTCACAGCAATCCATCCAATAGTTGGTGAATCAATTTCATATAAAACATAAATATCGACCCTGTGGTGGAGCTAGAGGAAAGCTCAGTCCACTTGATAGATATATAAAACATGTGCCCTGCAGGTCGGGCTTTATAAAAGGGCAGTATATGAATAAAGTCTTTACTGTACTGAAATTCATGGAGATCAAAAACTGATAAAGAGAGTTTCCGATCACTGTTAAGAATAAGCTGCAGAAAGTTGGATCAATGTGCGAAGAGTAAAACATTGATGACGTAAGTTCCACACAAATTCTTTACAAGTCTCCAACAACTTTTCTTAAGTATGTTAAACCGGTCTCACATCTACAATTCTCATATTCTCCAGTCTCAGATTATAAGAGGAACTGCAGCTGTTTGTATTAATGTGTGGGAAAAGACTACACAAGTAACACGTGGTGTCACACTTCACAGGTCTGTGTTTTGCAGAATAATCTTTGAATAAACTATTCCTGCAAAGAACTATGTCATTTAAGTCGAAGTATTTGTAAAAAGGGAATATTCAATAAGAATTAAAAAATACAAATTCATTGTTTTTTGTATTTTAAAGAGTCTTTAAGTTAATGCACAGCTTTTCAGATAAAAAAGCAAACATGTCAAATGTGTCAGAAGCCAAATGTATAATACATAATAACAATACAATAAGCTATCACTAACAATTTGAATGGAGCTGTTCCTTAGAACTCCTTATAATATGTTTCCTCTCATTTATGTAAATTAGTACCATGAAACTTTTTGGAGAATTACAGAACCAAAAAGTTCCTACATTTTAAAATCCTTGAATAAAATAAAGAACATGACTGCCAAAAACCCACATGAGGAAAGATGAGTCAGAAAAGCGTAACATTTATCCAGAAACTGTTCAAGATAAAGAAATAGGAAAAAACTCAAGTGTGCTGGAAAAAAATAGCTGACAGGAAAGGAAGAAGGAGAAGGAGAAGTGAAAGAACACAGATCCCATGCACAATGTGAGAAGTGCAACCAGCTCTCAGCAGAATGAGAAAGGGTCTCTGCTGAGGGTCTGGGTCTGTTGGCCTGAGGTGCCCTGAATCATTAATGAGACCCCGCAAGGTTAGCATAGAGCAGGAATACACAGCCCCCCCCCTCAGGCCCACTAGTAGTCCCAGTACATGAGTTCTAGTTCATTTTTAGACAGCAAAATAACTGATCAGGGACGCGTTAGACCAGCAGCTCCCGTGTTCTGTTTACTGTTTTATCATAGGAGGTTTTCATGCTTTTAAGAGAGCATGGATAACTCTTCAGTTTCCAAACAAAAAGCAATGTATCAGGGCTTGGCATTAATGCTCGCCCGAGGCAAATGATTTGTGTTCGGACAGGAGGAATGCCTTGCTCAATTGGTCGATCATGCAAGTGAAAAATAGGTGTGATCTTTATTTATTAATTAACATTGGATATGCTAACTTAATGTCATCCCTCCAAAGGACAAGAGCAACTCAGCGTGTAAAGCCGACATATTGTAACATCTCATTTCATGAATTAAGGGTTTATTTCGAGCAGACTAACGTTAGTGATTGCTGAAACAGTAGAAAGACTAACCAAGGCGGCTTTCATGAGTTTTATTGAGTTTTTAACATTATGTTTGATAAAGTGGGTTTTACGATGATCAACGAGGTGAATTTTCTGTTTCTGTCCATGGAGTCAAAATGATATATTAATTGAATGTTTTCATCTTTAATACCATAACTTAACAAATATATGTTGATTTGTATTTTGTTGTTTGTCCTACATTTTCCATTTTCTCTTTTCGCCACTCAAACATCTGAGCACTTCGCCTGACGTTTTTTTAATCAAAGGTCACTCAAACTAAAATCCAAATGGATTTCTTTGGTTCTATTTTCATTGCCAGCGTAATCCATATTTTCTGCTCTAGTGAGTATTTGGAGCAGCAGTTTGTGAGATTGAGTCAAAATAAACTACAGTGTGTGTGTTCATGGTGCGTCAGAGTGTGGCTCACTGATGTGTTTCTGATCTGTTGTTTGGTTTATTTTGGATCACACATGTCAAAGTTTGCAAACTACAGATGTATTTAAAATAATCGTATTTAACACAAGGGTGTTTACATTGGGTACATGAGTGATGCATACATCTTGTAAACAGTGTATCCAGTAATATGGAGCCAGACATAATGTCGTCAATGGTAACGCTGACTGCGCCATCACATCTCCTCTCTCGCTCTCTTTCTTTCTTTCCGCCCAGATCACAAACAAATGATGGCAGCGGCTGCCATGCTGCAGCTGATGTCACCAGTTACCACAGCAACCGGCACTTAGCTATGACGCTGAGAAGGAGCAGGTGGTGGTGTGTGTGTGTGTGTGTGTGTGTGTGTGTGTGTGTGTGTGTGTGTGTGTGTGTGCATGTGTGCGTATGTGCGTGTGTGTGTGTGTGCGTGTGCATCATCAAAGCTAATATTCAGGAGGTTTGTTTAAGATTTTTTTTCGGAAGGTTCGCTCTTCTTTGCTCCTTCCGATGTTTTTTCCAGTTTTCTTTTCATTAAAGAGTTGTATACAGGTATATTTTGTACGGATTATAAATCTGCATTACGGATTAAAAATATATACTCTTGAAAAATATGATCACTTTTACACACAAATTATATAATATCATTATCTCCTCAAACAAGTCGTTCAGATTGTCCGTCAGCAGGATTACAGGAAAACTACTTGCCCTAGTTTAATGAAATTAGGTGGAAGGGCGTGCATGGGCCAGTGAAGAAGCCATTAAATGTAATCAGAGCGGATCTGAATCATGGCCGAAGAAACAAATCACCTTGTGAGGTACAGCAGGGCCTTGCTGCATGTCTGCGCTCTCAGATTGCCCTCAATATACCGATTCCAAACAACATCCAAACGAAGTGTAAATAAACAAAATCATTTATGATTTGAAGGTATTTTACCCCCTTCATGTCTTTTCACATTTTAGTCCACAAATGAAAATGGCACTTCTCTCTCCCATCAAACATATTATGAGTATTTGGATTTATTCACCCTGTCTTTTCTCTTTTATGGTGTTATGCGGGTCTTTTTTGTTTATGTTCTTATAAATGTTTTTGTTGGTTCCATGAGCATTATGGGTTATCTTACTTACTGCGTAGTCCTAGTTTTTTCTTTTAAAATTAAGCCAAACATCAAATTAATCATTTCCACTAACAACAAACTGGATTATCATAACGTTTCAATCTTCAGTTTATATAATAATATGCACATAATAACAAACTTAATTCTATTATATATACTCTTTCAATTATCAGCAGTTTTATGAAAAATACTCTAAACCTAAAGGCTTTCCCTTGATGATTGCCTAATAAACATATTTGACTAATGGTTACCAGCATTTATTTGCAAAATAAAATAATCTTTTAGTGCATTTTCTATGTGACTATATATGTGTATATATGCACAACACTATTAAATGAATCAGGCATATGGAGCACCATCTGTGACCCTGTGACCACGCTGCTCACCGCTCTAGTTCAGGTACAGCACCACACTTCAAACTCCTGACCTCCAGAGAAAATACTCCAGGTCTCCAGCCTTCTTGGACTTCACTAACAACACCTCATTAAAGCCTTTAATTTAAGCTAATAGAAAGACATTTTGTTCCCATTGTAGTGTGTGATTTACATGGAAAACTGCTCACCTGGATCATGTAGAGCTGCGCGATGCGGTACTCCTCCACGCTCATCGGCATGGGGATGCGATACTCCTTAATCAGCATGGTTGAGCTTGAATTTGGCCAACTCCTGGTGTGTGTGAGGGTGTGTGTGTCCAGAGAAGTGAAGGCTAGACGCTCCTCTCTTTCGGCTTCGCTACCCGAGCAGCATGTTCAAACAGCGAGGACGGGAGTCATCGTTATTGACACCTGAGAGACAAGAAGCAAAAACAGACTTTCAGTGGGATAAGATGAGGTTTAACAATATGTAGGTTTGAGCTCCCAGCATGACTTACAAACCAGAGTTAGCATGCTTGTCTCAAGGATTAAACCCCCCAACACAAGCCAACCCGCTCCTCTGTGAGTCCTCCAGCCTTCCTCCAGATCTATTACAAGGTAATCCACTGACCTAGCAACATCTCTGAAATCCCCCCGCAACCTAAATCCCAACTCCGTGTAAACACAGTGAAGACTCAGCCAAGATGTGGTCAATGCAGCATTTTAATCAAGGTATTCATACTTTCATTTCCTGTTTCTTTCTACTCCCACTACTTACTAGAGTTGTAAATGGTGTCATTGCTGCTTGTTGTTTTTGACCATTTGGAGGCAGCAGAAACAAGATGTGAACGCAACAATCATGAACTTTCAAATGTACATGGCGACATTGTTGTGCACATTAAGCAGTTACAGAGCAACATGATGACGCATTTGGAGGTTTGTTTCCAATATTCACTCTTAATATAGCTCCGTTTTTTTTTTATCTTTGACTCCTTAGAGAAATATCTTTACCACAAAAATGCTCAACTACGTTCACCAGATAGTCTGTAACTTTGTCTTTCTGCTGTTCTGTTAAACTGGTAGTGATCTTTTTTAAGGTGTTTTCTCTAAAATGATGCAATAAGAGCAGTGAGAGTGAGCCAGAAGTTGTAGGACGACAGATAAACAATGATCTGAAACTCACTTTAAAGCTCCGTAAAGCTGCAGATACAGCTGATAATCCTCTCTAGGTTTGTAGGTTCCTCACTATGACACACAACTTTCACAGAAATATTAAAGCCACTTCAAATTTTTCTTCTAAACAAGGTGAGAAAAATAAATACTGTTGCTGTTAACATAATGCAACAGCAAGCAGACAGGGATGAATTCAGTCACATGACGATGGCTACCTAATCTCAGACAGATTAAGGACGGTAACTCTGATGCTGTTAACATGAGAGAGGAGGTGGAGCTGAGTGTGTGTGTGTGTGTGTGTGTGTGTGTGTGTGTGTGTGTGTGTGTGTGTGTGTGTGTGTGTGTGTGGCGGTGTCCCACCGTCTGTCCATCTGTGCATCATCAGGTTATGCATGTTTGGTCAGGCTGCTCAGATGAACTGCAGAGGTCAGGTAGTACAGTATGACAGTGAAAGTAGCCTCTTTAATGATTTGGGAAAAGGTTAGGAGCCATTCTATATTGTTTAATTGTATGAATATTAGTGTTTCAACATGTTAAATATCTCAAAAGTGTATTCACCTTTGCCAAGAATGGTATTCTTATTCGCTTGATTTGTTTGTTTAATGGTTTGTTTGCACTATTACAGAAATAATTACCTCTAATGTTTTGGAATCTTGGTGTGAGGGTGTAACATGGGCCAAGCTTAAACCTAATACATTTTCAAGAGGATACAAATGACATGGTGAAAACACCACTCACTTATGTTTCACTTTGGTTAACAATTTTAAAAAAAGACATTAGACATATCTGAAAAAAATGTTTTCCAGCTGTAAGGGAACATTTGTGGAGAAAAAAGCTAACATTGTGTTGTTAAAATGCTCTGACTAATAAAATCAAAGAGATTGTCTTTGTTCATAAACAAGAACAACGTCCTATTTCGGGTAATGGGAATATTCAAGGAGCCCCTGAATGCATCATTGGTTACCGAAGGTCTGCATGTTACGCGCTATAGTTCAAAATAGTGTAATTGAAAAGTAAATTTAGCCTTGGGTTCAAACCAGTGTCAAGAAACAAGAAGTATAATCTTTGAGTCCTCCAAAACACAGTCAGGCTCTGTAATTCCCACAATGCAAAGTGTATTACAAACAATATCTACAGGTAATAAAACTGCAGCGCTCTGCCTGAACAATGACTGAAGATTCAAATCCCAGCAGCTCTCCAGAGGCCGCCACGTACGACCTTATTTACTGTGATACAATTACAGCAGGGAAATGAAGTGGCATTTCTCACTGAATCCCGTGAAGGAGTCCTTGAGCAACAGAAGAAGTGCTATATATAGAGACACAGTAATCCCCATGAAGCAGAATGTGAGACAGATGAAAACTGACACATCGACAGATAGACCGAGCATCTTGGCTTTTTTTTTTCTTTTTCTTTTGCCTCCATCAGCTAAACGAGCTGTGAGTCAGCACATCAGATACAGCAGCCGGCAATCTCTGAAACATGAACATAAACTGAAAACTAAGCTCAAGAGGACGACGATGTTATGATGTCATGTCAGGAGGATGTCGAGCTCATTAATAGAAACAAAATATCTAAAAAATGTCTCTGCTTTAAATATATATACTATACTGACAATAGGAATGCCACGACATCAGATTTAAAAACACGATTTTCTTTGTAGAATTAATTCACAATAACATTGGGATATCTATAGATTATAATAACAACTATAAATACAAAGTAATAAGATAATAATAAAAGTAATAATGTAATCAGTAATATCTTTGACTTTCTGTATGTGCATCGTTTCTCTTTTTTGGAATTATAACAGTATTATTGGGATATCTATAGATAATAATTGAAATATATAACAATAAAATACAAATAATAATACAAAAAATAAGAAGAAGAACAATTATACATACATATAATAAAAATCAATAAAAAACTCTTTAACTTTCTTTATTTTGCCATTTCTTTTTAAGTGTAGGGCGCTTCAGTGAGGGTCTCTCTTTCAATTAAATTCACGATGACACAATAGACAAAACATTATCAACCATCAGCTCTATTAACATTTACTTTACTGCAGGGTTCACATTAATGCTACTCAAGTTATTTCTATAAAGCGTGTATAAGACTTCTGTCTGCTCTGTCTAATGCAAAATGAATAAATAACCTGAGACAGAAACATAACAAATATTGATTATAGTAGCACAGTATGAGTGCTATCCAGTGTGTCTGTAAGATTTGTTTGTGTTTAGTTCAGTACATCATAAGCCACAGTACACTTACTGCAGCCCTCACTGTAAAAAGATAAGCACTTAACCCTGAAAGAAAACATTAAAATGTCTTCCGATCTGACTTGGCAGCCAATCTTCAATTCATTTTATTTCAATAACGGGAAGTCATTTATCAACATGTCATGTAATGCTTTTCATCTCACTCAATAACTGTTTCTGAATTTGGCTCCACTCCCTCTCATTACTTTGGGAATGACCACCGCTGCTTCAGACATAAACAAAGTTCCCTCGGGCTTATGGGCAATTTCCAACAAAACAACCCAACCACAGCATGTAGCAAATGAGCTCTCCTCCTTCCCTGTGTCCCTCAATCCACTCTAATCCATTTAACTGATGAAGTTTTCCCTTTTTTTAAGGCATTAGGGAATCAAACCTGAAGCCAATCATAAAGGAAGGTTGTCCTTTATAGAACACTGCGAGCACTGCAGGGTGGCTCAAATTGCAGCGATTTTGTGAAAACATTTTCAATAAAAATCAAACTGAAGATTGTCTTCATGCAGCCGCTGGGACATTTCAAACAATCCTGCAGTCTCCCAGTTTAATCTGAAGGCCTCCTAATTGAGCTCACAGTCGAAAATCACAGTCAGTGACACTCCGCAGAGCAAGTAAACGTCTCATCTGCAGCACTGAGAGGGAGCCAGGCTACCAGCTGCCCTCCATCACAGCCTGTGTGACGGCAGGCTGAGGAAACCTTCAGATAAATTGCACAGAATTTGCCACCGAGGTAACCGACTTGGAAGGAAACAGCTCTGGTCCATTAAACACAACACCGCCTGCCAGGAGCCTGGTCCTGGAGGCTGACACCCTGGATCCCGGAAAAATGCACCCCGACCTACTGTCCACCCATTCCCATTAAACTGAAACCCTGTGTCTGACCGCACACACAGACTGTGGATGTTTCTACGTAAAAAAGCAATAGGCTGACATACTATTTCTGCAGCTGGATATGTACACACCTCTCAGCCCTTTGCCAGCCGCTCTGCAGCTAACCTCACCCTAAAATCATTTGTATTCTGCAGAAATGCAAAAGATGTAACTCTTTTTCGATTGGAAACTATTTTAGATTAGAAATGTCAATGTTATTAATTGAAAAATATTTGTCATTGACCCCTTGGCAATGTGTGATTGAGAATTACTGATTTACTGGCCAAACAACAGTGGAGGTGGCAGGTCAACACTCTCCTTTAAAGCAGCAATAAGAGAAGTTTTGGCCACTTGGGGGCAGTGAAACTTATTTGAATTTGAAATAGTAGCCTAGACATTCATCAGACTTTTCATCGCTGTTCCTGGAAACAACAACCAAGAGAGTGAAACAAAACCACACCGTTGTGGGTCTTGAAGAGGATGTTTCATAAATGACTCAGTTCCGGTACATGTACATTTGTGTTTCTGGCACGTTTACTAACCCACATCAGACCCAGTCAGATTATATCTGAGCTGCCTTTATCTGATTGGCTCTTATTTCTATGTCACATTCTCAGAGAGTCTCATTCGAATATGAGTATCTCCATCCATGTGTTGATAACTACATTTGCACAGGTGTAACATATTTTTCTGGTGAGCAAATCAGAGCACACTGGGCTTCAGAGAGAGGCTGTATATTCAGACACACTGTAGTAGAAAAATTGAAATGTGCTTTAGAACATTAAATCATGTTAAAATGTTGCAATTATGAACCTGAAAATAAGTATAGCACGTGCCCTTTGAAACAAAACAATGAGCTAAAAGATGGTATAACATAGACACAGAGTAAAGAGATAACACAGATTATAATTAAAAAACTAACTGGTTTGATACTAAATAAATAACTTCTGAGAGGTGAATTTGTGTGGGGTCATTCTTCCAAAAGTATTTTAACAAAAGATCTAATTCTGTTTTCTACTCGGGCATGAGCATCACCCAATGTGTGAAGACCCGTCTGTGGGGGATGTTTTGTGAGCCTTTCTTTTATAAGTCATGTTTAATGAAAATCAGAGCTACTTAAAATTCCTCAGAACATATTTACAGAATGCACACCCAATGAATTATCATAATCTCACGGACAAATGGGACAAAGACGATAACGATTACTGTATACATATAAAATGTGTAATCTAACATGCATTACATTTAAGAGCAAGAAGCCAACGCACCATGTCTTTGTTACACATCATCACAGTTTGATGCATCTGAGTCGATTCTTCTCCAGCGATTTGAAGCGCTACAGGAGTCCTGCTGCACTAACAAGATCCCCTGATGGAATTTGTCTCTGCTTTTGATAACAGCATGGATTCAAAACACACCACAGCATTCTTCACATCTGAAGAAACATGCTGTCTTGCAGAATAAATCAGATGACGCCTGCCACGCACACGAGCAGGCCGAGGAAGACAAACACACCGAGTGTGATCTCTGGAGGAGTCGAGTACTGTGCGGTACGCTCTCGCTGCGTACTTCAAATCTCATTCAAATTAGCTGCAAAGCAAAAGTGATCATCAGCAGCTGTGGCCAAACTACACTTTAAAATATTACAGTCAAATGTTGTAATTTAGTGTCTTTTCTGTGGTGCTGATACTGATTGATTACGTTTCCTCCCATCAGCGTACACTAACTCCCTGCACATCACTACACTACCATCAAACATGTGTTGCAGCAAGACATGAAGCCTCGCTGCAACAACACTCCTCTGCTCCTTACAAACACATTTCAAACATTACTCATCTCATTCAAATGTCTTTCTCGCAGTAAAATGAACAAAGCCACCTGTAGAACCCCTCTCGAACTGCAGCCACCTGCAGCTCCTCAGCCTGCTCCTCTTTACAAATACATCAGTCTGGACTGGAGTCCAACAGGCAGGCATCCATGTTGCCATCATGTACCTGTCTTTATAGCAACAGCTGCAAAGACAGGTATTTAAATATAATAAATCAGTTTACCTCGCAGGAGCAAACACTGATCCTCTGAGCAGAGTCTTTAGGGGCAGATCTGCATGGTCCCACAGAGACCAGCAGCCCGGGCATCTTCCCCCCTTCCCCGATCCCCTCTCTTTCTGCCGAACACTGTCAACCAATCCACTGCAGCCTCGCCCCCCCCAGCCCCGGTATTCAGGAAGGAGCTTCTTAAATCCTCACTGGGAAATAAGAGAAGGTATCGATTCTTCTTCTTCTCCCTCTCCTTCTTCCCCCATCCACCTCTGTTCTGTTTTCCCTCCCTTGCCGTCTCCACCTCCTAGGAACTGAGGAAGCCCTGTTACCATGGAGACGCATGAGGCTGAAGCCCGATTGGTTGACAGTGTTGTGATGCAGGAAGTCGGCGTTGCAGCCCACCAGATTGATTGCCTTTTTTTTTTTTGTGTGACCATCCCTCTCTAACGACGAGTCCAGAATCAATTCTCCACTTGTTTTTGGACAGATGTACAGGCATCTGAGTGTCACTAACTCCCTGGGTGTATTTCATTCTCTTAATGGGTACACTTCACAAACACACAGCAACATCTTCTTCTTCCACAAATACAAATGTTTTGGATAGAATTTAACTTATATCCAGACTCCGCTACTGAAGTTCTTTCCCCTTTTAGGCGTGTTTTAAATATTTGTATATGGTATATGGTACATTTCTATCAGTTAAGCAATATGTAACTTTGTTTGAACAGGTGCTATATTAATCAAATTCAAACTACAAGCTCAAAAACTACATTATTTTATATGAAGAGTTGTTTGGTTTATTCCTAGTAAGTTTTATTTATTTACCTTTTACTTAATTAATCAGTATATTTCCTGTGTTGATAAGGTACATTCTTTTATTATTATTTATTTACCCATATTTAATAAAAAGCAATATTCACTCTAATTATTTCTGCTTACATCTAGACTTTAGCTAATTAAAGTCTGCAACACATGTGCATAATGAAAGTAAAGACAAGTCAGATTTAACGTTCTCAAATGTCAAGCTGGAACAAGAGGAAATTCATCGTTTGTGCTTTAAAAATGACTAATAAGTGTCAGTACTTTGATTCATCGTCTGATTCATTTCTCGAGTGATCTCTTAATTGATTTGTCTACTAAATTCAATAAAAAAATAAAAAAATGTTGTTTGCTAATGTCTTTTTTGTAAGATATGCATTATTGCTCTCGGAAAAATGATATAAATAATGAAGATTATCAACTATTTATTGCAGTGCTTGTCTCATATGTCTACAGGAAGCTACTCTTTCATATTGCATATAAATGATAAATACTTTATTATTCTCACTGAGATGCACAAACCATAAAGCGCCTTTTGACACCTCCACACAAGTCCTCAACGCCTTCATTGAATCCTATAGCTCTGGCATGTAGTCGCATGTAGGCTTGGAGATGAAAGAGGTTTGGTAAAGCTCATGTGCATGAATCATTTGGATGTGATGCCAGAGGCAGATCACCTGCTCTGATGATTATGCATCTATTTGCACGGTGTCGTGACCATCCCGCCTCTCCTGCTGGGTATTTTTCTCACCAGCATCACACACAGAATTTGAATGAGCCAGCTGAGTGATGCGAACAGGTCTCTGATTTTGACTGGCAAATCAGTGAATGAGCAAAACTGTGCTCCTTTATTTCAGCCTGGAGCTGCGACGTCACTCCAGAGGCTGTAATCTGCATGTGGACACTGCAGCAGCTTATCTGCATTTAAATGTCAAGCTTTACTGCTCACATTGATGTAAAACCTACCATACTGTAGATTTATTTTTACTTTGCACATGGGTTTAACTTTTGCATTTGAAAACAGATCATTTACGTCCTGGATTATGATTGGTGAAATAATCCATGAACACACAGCTCTGCCTACATTAAATACATTTTACTGGGCCAAACACAACGTTTAAAAATGTCCAATTTGCTGTTCATTTGGAAAATACAACCTTGCTTCTGACACAGCGCTGATAAATCAGTGGAGAGTCAGAAAACCCCTGACCAGGCACCATTTTTGGCAATAACCACTAAGAACACGGTTTGGCTGTAATACGAGTATGTCTTTCATTTGGAACAAACCTTTCATAAAAAAATGTGATCTTTAGTTAAAAGAAAATGGTGAAATGTTTCGGAATATGCTTTGCAATTTGAGGATTGATGCTACCCTTGTTTGTGATTGAGAAATATAAAGCTACAGCAAGCATCAGGCTAACTTAGATAGCATAAAGAGTGGAAACAGATGGAAACAGTTAGCCTAGCTCCATCTGAACAACCAGCATCCCTAAAGCTCATTTATGTTTCCTGTGTATAAAAATAGAAAGTGAAAAAAGACAATTCCCAGTATTACAGTGGGTTAAATGTCTAAATGTAATGTTAATGTATCAGGGGCACACACTGGAGGGAGATCTTTCCTCAAATGACACCTGCTGCGAGTGGGATAAACTCTGTGACTCACAAGCCTACGCTTTATAAACGTCTCTTTAATTACATCCAGCCGACGTGTCTCTGTGGGTTTCAGGATAAAAATATCCCAACCTGCAGCCAGACGGATTCTGTAGGGGATTGTGTCGCTGATGCTGCTCCACATCTCATTAAAAAAATCTGGCATATGGCATTATTGTGCAACAGACTGTAACGCAATAACACTAATGTCATTTTCTATATAAATACACTACTGTATTTATTGTATAATTCATACTTCAACATATTTATTTTTGTTATATCTTGTTTTCTCCAAGTTAGATATATGAATAATTGATTTAATACAATTTATTATATATGAAAAAAAAATTCATATATAATATATACATTTTTTCTATTTCTATTTCATTGAATTTATTTGTTTAATTTTATACTGAAGAAACAGTTCAACCCAAATCCAATTTCCCCCTAGGGATAAATACATGAGTTCTTATTCTGATTCTGATCTGAAGAAGAGAGTTTGAGCGGCCTTTTAGCTCCTGAGGATGGATCTGAAGAAATGTACTACAACAGATCACAAAAGGTGAACCTGCAGCGAGATTACATTTACTGTCATACCAACGAACAGGAAGTGAGGCTGAGAATGAGAATGAGCTTTGTGCAGCAGCCTCTGGTTTTATCATCGAGCTGCAGGGATGTACATCCTCAGAATAAAATGACTTGTTGACGGGTACTCCGCCCTACACACACACACACACACACACTTTATCCGAGCATCAGCAGGACACACGCTAACAGAATCAACCCCTCAACGCCACACAGTCCCGCTGCACAATGTGAACATCTGCTACTATAACGGCTGTTAATTTGTGACCGTGTCAAACACATCTCTGCTCACCAGACACTCCTGTTACTCATCGGCACGAATCAAACGCCGGCCTGGGATGTTACCGTGCGTCGGCTCCTGCTGTCCCTGGCAGCATTTCATCAGGACGTCACGCTGGCTGCTGCAGCATGTGCACAAATCCCTGATGGATATTTTTATTTATTTACTCAACAGCGTTCAGAATTTTAATATCATAATGTCACCGAGTTGCAAGGCTAAATGGCTGGAAAATAATCCCAGCTGTAGTGTTGGGAAGTATATTTACTCAAGTACTGTACTTAACTACTGTTCAATTAGTAGGCAATTACAGTGTTAAAAACAGTCATTAATAATAATTACGTATCATTTATGATCTAAATGTTGCCACCATACTATTAGTTATTCCAGACCAAAATCCATTCATTTTTAAAATACTTTTGTGTTGTTATGGTCCCAGATGCAAATATTGTTAAATTAGTTTAGTCATTTGTTAAACTCCACTATGTTGATACCTGATAGCTGTATTCACTAGTTACTATTTTAATAGATATATTAAAAAGAAAAATGGTAAGAGACTTTTACTTTGATACTTTAACTATATTTGCTGATTTGCTTCAGTCAGACTTTTACTGGCAATTCTGTATTTTTTTTTATTGTAGAACTGTTGCTTTTATTTTAGATAAAAGAAACTGAATACTTCCTCAACTGCTGCTTAGCTGACAGAGAAGGTTTGTTTCATCAAACTCACAGATTTGAGATGTTATCACCGACCTGCAGTCCATCTCCAGCGATGGTTTCCTCTCCTTCTTCCTGTGAATGAGAAACAGCAGAGATACTAATGTCAGTTTAACGAGGCACACTCTACTATCTGACACACAGCTCTAAAAAAGAGTGTTTCCTCAAAGACCTCACACTTCATATTTCATAAATACCAGAAGTCATGTTTCGAAATAACTTCCTTCCTCAATCAAGGTTGAGGAACAGAAGAAATGCAACAGAATAAAATCAAAGAAAGTACAATTTATAAAAACGACATTACTTTAAGATCAGATGGAAGTCCGTATGCCAAACAACAACAGCTCATGTGAACATCTGACACTCTGAAAACATCACAACATAAAAAGAGGCGTAGGCAGCAAATGAGAGTGAGCCTGATGTGATGGCTGGGTGATGAAAGAGGACGAGCTATTTTTAGCCTCAGGGTGGAGTTGGAGGGCAGGGGGCGGCAGAGGAGCAGCGCGGTGGGGATGGTGGTGCGGGCGGCTGCAGGCCACAGGGGTTAGTTGTGATGCTTCTCAAATTGCTCTGCTTTCCTGCGTTCTGGTAAATGGCGGCGATGCATCACTGTCTGTGGGAGGAAGGGGGAGAGGGGGGAGGGAGGCTAATCACCCCGCACACTGTTCATCTGGGGCTTCAGTCTATAATGGTGTTCGCTCATTTAAAAATAAACATTTTATGAATGAGGAAACAGAAAGTCAGATGTATTTTCGCTGGCTGCCCTTGATGAAAAAACAAACACATAACTGTTCTCTTTAAGTTTAGATTTAAAGCCACCAGCAGGAACAGCTTTTAAAATAATGAAAGGAAAGCAGCAAAACAAGCTATAAATGCAACATTATACAGTATAATCTCTCTTTTATTATCACCTTTATTAAGTTAGGCCTCGTTGAGTTGAGGAAAAAATACAGCGATGAACAGTTCATACTCATTTTATCTTAATTGCAATACCTAAAATGCCAGAGACACAATATTCCTTAAAAAGCAAAAATGTGTCAAAATAATATTCTATATTGGGCATTGTGTACCGATGAATCACAATTTATATATTTTTCAACAAAAATGGCAAATATGATGCAAAATGATCAATGCCTCTTACACATAGACTGTATATAAATCATAAAGCAATTGCAATATCCGTTTAAATAATTGAAACTAGTTATTTTTGAAAATCGGACAAAACGGTACACATAAATGTCACCATTTGATGCACTGTCACGGAACATAGCTTTAGGATAAACTGCATCTGTTGTCCTTCAACTAGTCAAAGAAGCACAATAATAAATGGCACAAAGTAAACAAATACTGCAAGAGAAAAGATACACATACTAGCTGCACATCACAGATGTATGTGTGTCAGATAAAAGTCAAGTGATGAAGGCTATGAGATAGAAATCAAGGTCAGTGAGTACAGAGCTGAGCAGCAAAAAAGCATTCCTTCAACATCAAAAACATCCATGAGAAACTCCAACAGGAGGAAGCAGCAGGCGGTTGAGATCAGAGAAGCCTCTTTCAACAACTCACAATTAACTCTATCAACACATGGTCATTTACAGTCTCATCTGAGCACTCATGCACACACCCACACACACGATAAGAGGATCTGCAGGTGGAGGTGGACAGCACAGAGGCAGGTTGATGTTAATATACAGTAGACAAGGAAACATTAGGACAGAAGAGGAATACAGGTCATTTAGCTGAGGAGATTTAGAAGGAGATATAAGGAGGGGAAGATCCACTCTCCGGGGCCAATACCATTACTGTTTGGCCCGGCTCCAGGCCTCCGAGGCCGGCTAATATACAGCCGGGGTGGTGGGGGAGACAGGGGGGACGCTCTGCAGGGACACCCGGTCCTGTCACCAGGATTAAGCATCTATTAAGACTACAGATTCATCTCTTGATTGCTCACATTTATAAAGTCTGAGAGAAGATGTATCACTCACTCACAAAATCATTACAAACCCGGTCCATCGCTTTGGTCCAGACTGAAATATCTCAGCAACTATTGAATGGATTACCATCAAATGTGATACATGCGTTCATGATACCCAGGTCTAAAAAGCCAATGTGCAAAACGTGCGTTCCCTTTAATATTGTTCTAAAATCTTTATCTACAGTACTCTTCGCCCTTTCTGGTTGGATGTGCAATGACCCTATTTCTCAGTTGATTAATTCCCTCATAAAGTAATTTATACATGAGTTAATTCTCCATTGGTCATTTCAAGTCTTCTTTAATACAGCATAATGTCAATTCATAAGTGATGGTCCCATTTAGAGTAAAATGAACAATAAAGAAGGGCATGCTTTAGGGCAGGGTTACCTTGTGATTGACAGGTCACTAACATGGTGTTTTCCAGTATGGGTTTTGTACATTTTAGTCTTAGACATTAACGCTAAAGAGTTATTTGTAACATTACAGTCCCCACTTCAAATGTCATGTTTGGGTCTTGCTTTGTATTGTCCTGCCAGTTGTGGTAGCAAAAAAAGAGGATAGTAACAGCAAAAACACCATCTATGAAGTTTGAAATTGTAAACCTAAAAACAATTAGTCACAATATTGTGTCTAAATCCACATCGTATATTGAGTCTTTGGATACATCTCAACTATGTTTGAATTGTCATGACATTTGGAACACATTCACATTCTCCTCAGGATGAATTGTAATATCTTTGGTGAATTACATCCTTTTTGTTGTAGCACAGTCATCAGATCAAAAACTGTCTGTTAACTGTTTGTATATCTCAACAATGATTATATGGATTGTCATGCATTTTGGTAAATTTACAGAAAAACACTTGCCATCTATTTCATTTGACAGGAGCTTTGAAAAGTGATGAATAGCTGAAAAATGCAAATAGTAGACAAATTGTTGCTGTAGTTGCAAATTAGCTCCTGCTGGGTTCCGGATGTTCAAAAGGCAAATGCTTAGTTACAATAAGAAGCCATCATAAAAAGGGAGTAGCTGTGTGTGATCTGAATCCAATCAGCCATTAGCAATGTCTAAAAGAAAGAATATTTTGTGTTCCTCTACGTTACATGTTTAGATGCTTTAATGTTCAAAAAGTGCTTTATTTTTCTCATTCTGCCTTTTTCTGCCTTTCACCCTCTGTCTGAAACCAGAACCCACTCTGCTCTGATTGGTTTGCTGGCCGGCTCTGTTGTGATTAGTCAACCACTTAGAGATGTCCCGCCCCTTAGCCTATCACGTACAATGTGTTGGAGCGCCAGCCAAAAGAAGCGCATGTTACTTAGTAATGTCACTATGTTACGGAAGTAAACAAAGGAGTCCAAGGGAGGATCATTTACATACAAACACTTTTTTAACGGACTAAAGGAAAGGGAAAGCATATTAGGGCCCCTTTAAAACTATTATCAGTGTTTATCTCAAAGCTCCACTTGCAGAGCACGTCAGTGAGTCCGAGGGAAGCGACCCACAGAGATGACTTTAACTAACAGAGCGACGCTCAAAGTATCAGGTAAGCAGGTTGCTCTTCCTCATCCATACTACTGAACATGGTACGTCTGAATATTTGATGAGGACACAACGCCTCGCTGGACCTGAACAAAGCCCGGCGATTGTTAATTAGAGTAAGTGCTCAAACAAACCGCATGAGCACTGCCAACGTGGCCAAACATGACAGCTCTAGCTTTGGATTCTCAGAACAATACCCCAATAATTGCTGTATATATGCAATTCAGTCTTTCTCAGTGTCTGCTGTATTAAATCACAGCAAAACAACTTTTTGAAAATAAAATAAATGCATCCATCATTGATTACATGTAGTTCTGTAAATAAACTTCTGGAGCTTAAAAGAAGCAACAATCAAGCAGATCGTTGGACTATAATTCTGAAAAATAAATATATTTCAGAATAAAACCAGATGATTTTCAATACAGACCCAAAGGACTTTTGGGTTAAGGACTTTTGGGTTAAGGACTTTTGGGTTAAGGACTTTTGGGTTAAGGACATTAACATGAAACGCATATTTTGTGCACTGAATTGTACATTTTCTCAAATCTTAAAAATACAAAATAGACATTTAGACCAAAACAATATGTCAAATATATATGTATGAAAATAAACAGAGTGCGTTAAACAATGAGGATCAAAGGTGCAACATTTAATGGTATATATATGTCATATTAATGGTAATAATTTAACGATTAGGAGCTTCTCATTAATGTATAGCGTCAAGTTAGACACCTACACTTCATGTTGTAGTGTATATTATATATTTTATCTATTATTTGATGTCTTTTATCTGGTTTTACTTTGTACTGTATGACTGCATAACAGCCTCTAATATCCTCACAACTAAAGCTCTCAATGCTGGTTACTTTCACTTCTGCATGCTAGATTATTTCCTATGTGAGGCTTGTGCATATGCCCATGCATGTGAGGCACAATAAGGAGCAGAAAGCGAAAGATGGGCAGATCTTCCGTCTATTTGTGGCGCAGTGTTTCTCCCTGACAGGCCGAAGCGGTGGGAGGAGAGGGTGTGACGCTATAGGCAAACCGTCAGGACTAAAAAGAAATGTTTTCCATTCACATCCAAGTGCAACACTACAGTCTGCAGCCTGCCTCCACGCACTGTGAAGCCATGATCAGTGGGCTGGAATCCCTCTGTTTACCCTGCTAAAAATAGATTCCACACACTGTGATGACGTGGCATCTCGTGACAAGACCCCCTCCCCATCCTCCCTACCTCCCCCTCCCCTCTCATCCAGACTGTAGCGCTGAGCGAGTCATGCCGTTATTAGTATGCAACGCTCGGCCCGGCTGCATGCCAACCCTCCTCAAAAAACCTGTCTGACGTAGCTTTGGAGGAAAAAACCTGGCATGTTCCACGAGATGGGAGAAGATTGATTTAAAAGGAGTGAGAAGAAAGAAAATAGAAGTAAGGATGGATTGGTAGACGGGGGAGGGTATGGAGGAGGGAGAAGGAGCAAGTGAAGGAGGGGGCGGCAATCAATACCATGACTCATTCTTTCTGCGGTGGCCACTTCCTAACAGCATTCATTAAAGCAAACCTAATCATTTTGGCCCGATAATCAGATCCTGCGAGGCTCCATCTTCTTTCAGTCCCCCACCACATACATTCAAATTATGCACACTGATCCTGAAATGGGAGGAAACAGAACCTCATGCAGTGGATCTGATGGTTTTGGTGATAGTGGAGATGATATGATACTACTTAAATTAGCAAGTCAAATCTTTGGATAACACCCAAGATTTGTAGCCATGATACTGTAGCAGCACGGCTCCAAGGAAAGGTCGGTTTGTGGATGGTGCGCCACTCAGGTTCAGACTGAAATATCTCAACAACTATCGGATAGATTGAGGTGAAATTTGGTGCAGGCATTCATGATACCCTAAGGATGAACCCTTATAACTTTCATGATCCCCTGATGTTCCCTTTAGTGCCACAACAAGGCGGACATTTTGAGTTTGGTATCAATATCTCAAGAACTAGATGAATTGCTACTGATGAGAATGTTTATCCCAAAACCCAAAGTGATGTTTTTCTAATGATTTAACATATTTTTTAAATTTCAAATATTTGTATTTTACTTTTCAAAATAAAGCAAAAGCAGCTAATCCTGATATTTAAGAAAAGGTTAGTCCATTAACAACTAGATGAATTTTCAAGAAATTTGGTTAAAACTTTCATAATTTTGAAATGTGAAATCATACTGACTTTGGTGAACCTTTGTCAGTTAATTATTACATTTTAAATTGTTATTTACATTCCTTTACTTTGGTGTATGACAAGATTCCTGCAAAATTCATGAACTCCTATTGTATTGGTCTTTGCTGTATGTTGTGTTTCCTGCTAATTAGCAAGCTAACAAAACTAAACCTTACATGAGCTAACAATAACCTATTAGCACTATATTTGTTAGCATGTTAGCAAGCTGATGGTATCTTTTTGCTCAAAGGCTAAGAACTCAGGCTTGTTTTACTCAATTAAACTGTATCTACAGTTAGAATTATTATCAAATTAATGTGGTTATCTAGATTCTAGAGTAAGATACATGTTATATTTGCATTACTGAAAATGCGCTAACACTGATTATTTTAAGCTCTGTGGCTACTGCGAAACTTTTTCAAGGGGTAAAGTGTTTCTTCCTAAAAAGTTCTGGCCCCTCTGCATCATCCGTCTATATAGGTTTCAGGCTCGGTGTGAATCACACATACCACACCAGCTCTTTAGTGTTTTCACCTTCAGTCTGAGAATAGCTCCAGCCCTGTGGAGCAGGATGTATAGGACAACTTCTAGGATAGGTCAAACTTCAGACAGTTAATATGAGAGAAAGTCAAGTTAAATTATTTATATTGTGCTTTACAGAAAGAGGGTAGGAAAGGAGGGGGAAAATGTGAAAGAGGAAGTCACAATTTCAAGAAATATAATGTAAAAAATACCTAATTATGTGTGATGAACTCAGATGGCCTGCTGCAGGGGGGATGCTTACATTTGTATTGATTCATCTAAAACTCAAATATTTGTTTATTCTTTCTTTAATCTTCCTGAATGTTCATATTTGCTACTTTTCTTTGTCTTTTGTGAACCATACATGTAACATATTTGTACTGTAGATTAGCCAAAAACAAGCAGTATAAAGTCTTCCTTGTGGGGTGAATGGTATTTCTCATAATTTTCTAACATTTTCCAGTCTAAACGGATAATGTTTTTTTCTTGCAAATGAAAGGCATGACTAGTGTCCAAATCAATGCTAACATTAGTCTTTATCTTAACGCAGCTATACTGTTAGTCTGGTTGGTTGATTTCTCAGAAATGTGCACCAAATAAGCAACATATCCACCCTTTTTGAGTCCTGCATGTTGTGACCCTGTTTTGTACAGGAACCCAGAGTTCTAATCTAGTTGTGATGGTGAATCTGGGGCTGTGTATAGTCTGCTGTAGGGAAATGATGGTGCATACAGAGGGTTGGGTGAAGGGGATTTACTCAAATCCATCTGTGCACATTGAAGTATACTTAATTTAAAGCCGATGTATACCGTACATTATACGGCTTATTGGGTGGGTTACATGCAGAGATAGAACATCCCTCTCTCTTTTAAGTACAACATAGGAGGTTTATGCAACATGTTATCTCCCTGCCAGAGGGTGCTGTGTGAGACTGAATATCTGCACAGCACATCACAATGAGATATATGCTATTGATCAGCTGTTTTGGTTCAAGGAAAGCTACAACGATGGATGTCACCTGACCACTGCAGCTAATGCAAACACTCCCACAAATACTGGAGGAGATAATTAACATTTGCATCGTGTCAGTCTGCCTAATTAACGTGAAGCCTGAGAGTTAATCAGTGTTGACAGCGTCTAATCAGATAAACAACACAACATCAGGAGGGACTCACCAGCAGCTAGTCCCTGTTATTCACCTGGATCTCCACATAATTCAACATCGCTGTCAGTGAAAGGTGTATTTTCCCAACAGACGCCCGGTGATGATATCGTCGGTGATGGTGTTTATTTTCTGCGCTGGAGGGGAACCGCTGTTCGTCCTGTAGTCCCCCGCTCGGAGCGTTCATGTGTCGGCCTGTCACCTCCCCGCAGCAACTCCATCACTAAACACGGTGTGCTGTGTGTGTCCGGTGTGTGTGAGCTCCGGTGTGTCGCCGGTGTCTGAGCACAGATCAGGTTAACAGTTACATCAGAAGAAGACAGCACATCCTCCTGCATAACATGAAGAAGAGGGGCGCCCCCCCGTGGTGCACTGCCGCCTGCTGGAGTCAGGCTGGGTCATCTGGACATTACGGCTGGAAATACTTGAACCACTGGGGGAATAAATAACACAGATATTTTAGTAAAAGTAGCGATACAACAGTATAAAAATGCCTACTACATTCAAAATGTGCCGTAAAAAATTATGGACTGTAATATGAGCATTAAGATGTACAATACGTACCACCTAGAGTTTTATTATAATAACTCAATATTGTGCTTCAACTTTATTTCATCAAATTAGTAACCTTGAATTGCTCATTGAAAACCAAAGATTGCCTTCCAGCAGTAGATATGACAAAAGTTAATATGAGCTCAACCTTTACCAGTTGCAACATTATAATATGTAGGCATAATGGACACATTCATGCATGCAACGTTATAATCCAGTGATATAAATCAGTTTTTTCGAATTCTGCATTCTGCATAATGACTTCTTTGACTGTGGGGCATTTAATCCAGGTCATTTACTTGTAGGCAATTGTTTTTAGTGTGGTTCATCTTCTTGCTTAAGTAAAGGATCTATTAAAACAGCCAGGGTTTCTATAACTTCATATACAAAAATATTATGTAATATTTGTGTCAAAGACATTCAAAATTATTAAAAAAACGAGTCAGTCATAATAACAGGAACAACGTTACAAGTAGTTTAGAAAAATCTTAATTTATTGTGCAACAACAATATTATAGTTCCAGTGAAGTTCACGTCTTGTTGAAAACTGCATGGCAAAAGTAAGCAGTGCACAAGATTCCATGCACAAGCATCGATCGAGAAACAACAAAGAATGTGTGTGTGTGTGTGTGTGTGTGTGTGTGTGTGTGTGTGTGTGTACTGAAAGTGTGCTGGTTTGGATTTTGCAATGAGCTCCAATACAGAGAGTCCAGTCCTGTAACAAATATGAAACATAAAGCAAGGAAAGTGTCAAGTAGTAATGGAAAGTAAACAAAGCAAAAAGGCGATTTTGATTCAAGTAAACAAATTATTTTTTCAAGTTTCATACATTTGGCCCAAAGCAAATAGAAAAAAACGACTCTTAAAAGAAATAAACATGTTAAAAATGTACGAAAACATAAAACTAACACCTTCAACGTCAGAAATGTTCATTGACACATTAATTAAAATGGCAGTCATATTTCCCGAGTGGATGAATGTCTCTGCTGGAAAGTCCTTTTTGATTATTCATTCACATGGCAGATTTAAAAATCTACACCTGAATATGGCAAGTAAAACATATCATATTAATATTTCTGTGACTAAAAAAGTAAACGACTTTACAAATCTGTGCATTTCTAAAAATATACTCCAAAAATGGAAATATCTTTCAGACATATAAAAATATCCCAGAGATATACGTATAAAAAGATGGTGTGGAGTCTTTGTACAGATGGTTTTATGGCACAGGCAGACAATCAGTGCAGTGTATGAAAGTTGTAGCTTCTACACTGTGGTGAGAAAAGACAGACTTTGCTATATGTTGGCAGAGGAGCGGAGGACGTGGAATCTCTTCAGAGTCATGCGGAGAGATCCCAGCTGTCGATTCAGCCTCTCCAGACGGTTCTCTAAGGCCACCTGGGGAGGGGAAAGAGAAGAAAATTAACTACTTGGATGATTGGTTATTAGTTTCACTTATTTATGAAGCAAAAATGTGATAAATGATCTGGTTTCTGCTCTTCAAACGGAAAGATTTGCAGCTTTTTAGCCATGATAGCAATCTGTTTGTCAGTCCACCACTTTGGTTAAAATATCTCTCTACAACTTTTGAAGGGATTGCCATAAAAATGTGCTCATACATTTATGGAGTTCAGAGGATGAATGCTAATTATTTTTGGTGAATCCTTGACTTTTCACTAACCCCATGAATTAAGAATGAAAACAAAGCCCTCGAATGGCAAAAATCCACAAGAGATTTTCACAGTCGTTTCATGATGGGAAACTCAATCGATCATTTAGAAAATATATAAACAATAACTAATAACAACATTTTGAATCAATCAATTAATCAATCAATCATTGTGTTTGTATATACTGAACTAATCGTTACAGGTTTGTACTGGGGGAACATTTTATAAAAAATTGTGTAATTTATTCAATACTCGTTTGGTGTATAAAATGTAAAAAGGGAAATACGTTTGAAAAATGCTCATTATAATATCCTAGAGCTCAATGTGACCTCTAAGTGTTTATTTAAAACCCCAAAATATCAAATAATACAATTATATCAAACTAAGAAAAGCAGTCTTCCTCACATTTGAGAAACTTGACAATCAACAATTGGTTAAAAAAAACTGTTATCCACTTAGCCTTTAGCTCTTACTTTAAAAAAAACTAAAGTGTTTGAACATGATCAATATATCTGGCGTCTCACCTCATCTAACCGGGTCTGTAGAGTCACTCTCCCTCCGGCTCCAGGCATCCGACTCAAAGCTGCCTCAACCTGCACAACACACACAAGTTAGCATTTAGTACCACAAATAATCATATTGATGAAACAACCGGGAAAATCACTTTCACCACATTTGGTGGTGTGTGTGTGTGTGTGTGTGTGTGTGTGTGTGTGTGTGTGTGTGTGTGTGTGTGTGTGTGTGTGTGTGTGTGTCCAGATGTCCCTTAGCACTAGGACAGAGGACTTCAACTTTCTAAAAATAGAAGTCATTTAGGAGTGGTGTAAAAATAATGAAGTCCGTGTTACATAAGAGGTCAGCTGAGGATTAGAGTTGCACTGTTAAGACCCGTGTGCCAGAGATAAAAAGCTCTTTAAACTGAACTTCAATGTGGAAGTGAGTAAATGTCCTTTGCGAAAATATGTGATGTAAATGGAACATTTCAAATTCTGTTTTATGAACTGAGCTTTGTTTGGAAAACTCATTACCAAATCTTCTAAATGCTGGAGACAGTGTGGTTCTCCCAGGACATTCTTTATATTCTATTTTCCTTTTGACCATTATTAATTCATTTCTAGCAGGATGTTCATAACGTTTTGCAACAAGTACTTCAGTTAGACATTATATTGAACTGTCTAACTGAGGTACCTGCCATTGGAAAATCATTGGTTTGATTTTATTAATGATATTTCTAAGAAATAAAAACTTATATCAAGTAGACTGCAACAGGAAAATAGTTTGAAAAGATAGGAGAGTTTAAATGTTAAAGTGTTTTTACCTTTTAATTTGTAAAATGATTTAACATTCAGGTTGATGCATTTAAGTTTGGTTTTCTTTGATCTTGTTATTATTATTTATCCTTATTTTTTTGCCTGGTACATGTATTTGATCACTTTCTGCTATAGTTTTGTTCAACACAATGCCTCAGATAGATAAGCCTAACATTTTATACTTTTTATGAGAATGATTACGTAACCCTGGTTGACGAGTGGCTCAACACTGTGTGATGATCTGTGAGTCAGCTCCTCTCAGAGATATAAAAAGCCCTCACCTGCAGTTTCTCCTGCGTCAGCTCGTCTAACAGTTTCTCGGCCTCAGTCAGCGAGTGGAATCTGTCCAGGAGAAGCGGAAGCGAGTCCTCGCAGGAGTCCTGCAGCTCGGAGACACAAGAGACCCCCGGCCCCTCCCAGCCCAGCTGGGGGTTTCCCTCCAGAGGGTTACCACTGCCCGAGCACGGCTGCAGGTCTGAGGGAGAGGAGCAGAGTGTGATGTGATCCTCCATGTGAGCAGATATTTACTTGATTTGTGTCCACCACATTTATGTCAATAAGGGAAGCACACTGTAGAAAACACCTTCAAGTTTATATTGTGTATATTTGGGTTTTTGCACTTTATTGATCAAATGTATTGTTTCCCATTTAGCTTTGTGCACTCTGACCTACTTTGTCCTGCAACAGCAAACAATTTTCCTTAAAGGGGACCTCTCATGCAAAATGCACCTTTGTACGTCTTTTATACATGAATATGTGTCCTCGGTGTTCCAGGGAACTCACCAAGTGTCAGAAAACACAACCCTCTCTATTTTCCTCCGTAGCCAAATCTCTTATAAAGGGGCTGCAACGGATCTGAAAAAAACTGATCCAGATTTCAACACTTTTCTACGTCACAAAGAGGTGCTCCGCTTATTGGTCAACTCTCCACCTATCAGGGGAATGAGCCACGGCCACGTGCTTGCCAAACCTCTCATTCGCATATAGGACGGATTTCCGTCCATTTGGCTATTCAAATGTTAACGAAACGGACAGACTTCCGTGCACATCAGCGGCTGTCGGATTAAAACAGTTTAATGCACTTTTAACACTCACGTACCCAGGATTCCTGCTCCTTGCATTCTTGCTAATTAGCCAAAATATTAACGGAATAAGTAGCAAGCATTGTAACAAACAGAGTCAAATAAATAGGGACAACAGCTTGTCAACCATACTTGCCAACCTTTAGACCTCAGAAATCGGGAGCATTTCAAAATGCAAAATTGGGGGGGGGCTGACATAGTAGGTGATGACGAAATTATGTGCCGATGCGTGGTAAACGCATTACCAAGGCGATTATCACTGTGCGCGTTGAGTATCCAGTACTCTCACTCCGTCTTATAAGTGTCTTTTCTGTTGTTCTTAGCTGTTGATTGAGAGACAGTGAGGAAAGCACTCTCTCATTTATGTGCAGGTCAGGTGTGTATGATACGATGGTAGTTCTCTCTCTCACGATGTCCGGCGTTGTCCGTCCGTGAATGTTGGATGCTTATATCGTAGGCACTTACGAATTTAGGATTGTGAGCGACCGGCATGGTGAATCGTGGTATATG
>NW_011334760.1:63104-75055 GCF_000735185.1 Notothenia coriiceps
TGTGTGCCTGGAGCAAGGCAACGAAACTTAAAATAAGAAGCAGCATTTTACGGCGCGCTATGCATGGGGCCGCCTTGGGGGGTTTCCCGACATGTTGAAGGGTGTTTCTTGTTGTCGTTGCTGTGGACCTTCTTAATACCTTGGAAATGCCGTTTAATACTTTTTAATAGCCTTAATTTTCGCAAAATTGATTTATCAACTTTTAATACTTTTTAAGACCCCGCGGACACCCTGTAGCTGTATTAGTTATTGTTAAAAGGAAAGAAGGTCAGTAGAACTAGTTCCCCTCTAAACTGTCTGTGCTTAATGAACACCAGTGGGAGAATAGGAGACAAAGAAATCTAACTATAGCCTACATAAAATGTGTTGTTACTAGTATTGACCACTCCAGCATCCAACCGGACACCACTGACATTTGCAGCAACATTTACATGTCGTTAAATATGCAGCAGCTGATTTATTAGCATGTGTTTTGTTCAATTGCAGGCTCTTGTATTGTGTATTATCCCAGATCAATTGTAATCTAAAAGCATACATTTCTCCCTTTAGGTTCCTATATGTTGTAAAGGCTGATATATAATCAGCCTATAACACCCACTGTAGTAATGCAACAAAAGAGATTGTCAGTAAGTGCTCACCCAGCCCCAGAAGGTTGTGTGTTATTGTGGGAAGAGTATCGAGCTCTGGCCTGGTTCTCGTGCTCCAGCTGCTTGACCTGAGACTCCAGTTTGGAGATGACTCTGAGGGAGACAAGCGGAGATAAGACATGGTCACAAGAATTGAAGATGCAGAAAATTGGGAGTCTTTCTCTAGACTACTTTTTAAAAGGTTATGCTAAAAAAAATCTAATATTTATTATCAATAATAAAATGTTATTTTTGAAACAAAAGATAATTGAAGTGTAGTAACAAATTCATTTTTTAGGTATAAATAGTTCATGGTTTTAAAGCATCCGGAGGTATTCTATTCGTGTCAATTAGACCCCCAAAAAAATATTTCTCCCTTTTCACAGAGGTAATAGGACCAAAAGCCGACCTTTATCCACACTTTGTCTCCTCTGGGTTATCATACATTCTCTCTGCTGTCATGACACGGCTCTAATTTGCGTCTCCAGTGAGAGTCTGACAGGCCTTGGCAACAATCTTCTCCTGCAGCATTTGGCGCTCCATTATGAGACTCCATCAGACCCTGACGCTGGAAATGTTCTCGCATATCTTACTGCTTATTCCATTTTGAGCGCCTAATATCGACTTTGCTTTTTGACTGAAATGCCTGGAAGGATCTTCAGGTCAAAACCCAATTTTATGCGTCTTTTCTGGGATATATCTCGGGATATATCTTGTCTCTAGAGTCGGCTAAATGTAAGAAGTTCTCATTAAAATGCTGTGCTGGTGACACATGTCTTTTGCATTTTATCTTAGATTTCCCTCGCATCCTTGGTACATTTAAAATATATCTTAATTTTCCAGATTTACTCTCATACATATCTCCATCTTTTTTTCTTGGCATTTCCCTCCAGGTTATTACTTTCAGTATTTAAGCCCTCCTATTACACCGTATTGATGTTCTGCAGGCTGTAGCTTGCTATCTGTCCCTGAATCGACTTGACACACTTCATCGATGCAGAGTCCATGGCGCTGCCTCTATTGGTGCCAATTTGCAGGCAGAGCTGAAACTGCGATGGAAAGTTGCTGCGTAGTGTCAGCCGATGCTATTATCTACTTTCGACAGCACAGAGACCATCATTAGACTTTATTGATTCATCCTCTCGATCGCCCGGCGGTCTAACAACCTCCACCGCAGCTCTTTTACAAAACTGCTGGAGCCAGCCAATGACAACGTAATAGACCTGAAACTAATAGCCATACTACAGCTGCCAAGAGATCGCTCTACATGAAGTTCTTTGTTTGTGTTGTTTGTTTGTGTTTTAACATTATTCAAAAACATCACTACATCTGCTCAAGACAAGATGTGTATTATACATTTGGGTAAGTCTTCAATCAGCATTAAAGAGCAACTTTATTTTCCAACTATTCCTTTAAGGTCGTGAGCTTCAGAAAGCTACTACTCAAGTGATACAGTGTTGTGAAGTAGTACAGTGAGGTATTAAAAGCAATAGAAATAAATCTTTATTCTATTTTATATGACTTCTAGTTCTTGTTATTCGGAACCACATTTGAATAGTAGGAGGCTCAATAAATGAAGGGTCTGTTGGGAAAATACTGAATGTACTCTTCTAATATCAGAGTAGCACATGATAACAAAGGCCCAACTGTAGCTGTGTACGTAACAGGATGTATGATTACCTAGAAGAAGAACATGACACACTGTTTTAGGCATTTGATAGCTATGTGACAAAGATGAACTTGATGATTCAGACCCTAGGGGGATAGACATATGACAAGCATGATCATTTCTGACGTGGGCCTTAGCTCACTGAACAAAACATTGAATACTGCTTTGAACTGGTATTCCTGCATCTTGTGACTGTAACACTCCGTCTCTTGTCAATCAGCATGTGAAGGACACTGTTCGGGGAACTAGTTGTCCCATATGCCTGTATGTGATGACAACTTCCATTCTTGCAAGGATAATAAAAACATGTACTCTGATATTGAAGCTCAAGTTGGTGACGAGTGAGATTTTTTGGTCACAAATTGAAACTGTTGGCAAAGAGAGCATCTTGTGACCCTTAATTAATAGAGCAAACTGTTTTTAAACCCCTATAATTTGATCCCTAATACCAAGAGTTTGTCAGAACCAGAAATAATACACAGAACATAACATTAACATTTTAAAATTCATACAACATCTAAATCTAATTTCTTTATAAATGATCCACTCACCTCTTCAGGTCTGATATCTGATCGGTGGCATCGTCAAGTTTGTTCTCCGTTGCCACCAGGTTGCCCTGCAGAGATTGATTGTGATATTGTTTGTCACTGCTGAAATAATGCTTTCAATCAAGATCAAATGATCACAGAGAATGTATATCATCCGCTCCAGATTCGTTACCTTCAGTCCCTCGTGCTCCTTCACCAGCGAGTCATATTGTCCAAGCAGCTGAGAGACCAAATAACAGAAACATAAAGAACATCAGTGAGGATATCAACCTATTCTCTCCTGATATGTTACCTATTCTCAAGTCACTTGAAAGTACTTCCACAACACTTTATTTATATTACAAATAAATCATTACAAATAGTGGCAAGGTTCCAGTGAAAAGACGAACTTCAGATGTTAGCGAACAATAGCATATGAATGATATTTGTCTCTTTCTCTCAGCTCAGACTCACATCCTGCAGCATGTTGGACTCCCTCTCCCTCCTCGCCTCCCTCTCCTCAGCCTCCCTGCAGGTTTTCAGCAGCTTCTCCTCCAGCTGCCGTACGTGGCTCTTCAGACGGGCTGCAGAGGCGTCCTTCTCTTTGCCCGAGCGTTTGCTTTCTTCCATTCGCTGCTGCAAGGACTTCACGGTAGCAGCCGCGACAGCGTATCGCTCCGGCCATTCTGCCTGAAAACAGAAAGTCACATAGAAAATCAAGGAATGGGGTAATGGTTGGATTTTAGTTGAATGCATATGCTTAATATATCAATATTAGACATTGAGATAATTTGGCAGATATTTGTGTAACCAGACATAAAATGAAACTGTATTTGTGTCCAGGTTTGAATAGAGTGCTTAACTTATAAGCTATTAATAATCCATCATCACTGAGCTTTATAGTAGATGACTTAATTAGGGTCCATGCCACTTTCCCCACTTGATTAATTACAGGTTGTTTGCATACTTCAGAGACTTGCGTTTAATGATTTAAAGCCCTTTGAGGCAAATGTAAGAAACAAAACATGTAGGAAAGTTTATTTTGACAAGTGAATCGTTAATTCAGGTTGTGATTAATGAGTACTACATCAATTAAAATCTGACAGGTTTCCTTATTTTTTAATTGTGCTTATGAATGTAAATAAATGCATTAATAGCTTTTAGATCCTAATGACACTGTGAATCTGTCAAGAAAACGGACCATGTGAAGTTGCTCTGGGTTTTAGTCATTTAAATAATAAGATGTCCTTGCTGAAAGCCAGGACACTTTTAAATGAGTTTTTTAATCCCTAAATAGACATCTGAGGATTGTTACCAGCTTCTTCTCCAGCAGGCTGTTTGTTGCCTCGAGTTCTTGAACTCGACTGGTGGCCTCGGCTAGAGCTTTCTCCAGGTGCCTGCATCTGTCGATAAACAGAAAATCACAATAGCACAGAGTTTACAAATAAATGAGGTATAATGTGATGCTGGGGAAATGTGGGACCCTTCATGTGTGTGTCTTGAAATCTAATAACCTTGATTATGAGTTATTTGCATCATACAAATGAATCAGCACTAAGAAGATTTAATGTAAAATTGCATGTGGCATTTCTTCCTTTATATTCCACATGATTCAAATGTTACTTTCAGGAATGTTCATGAATGCATCATATCAAATGAAATGAATCAATGCACACCTCTCTGTGAGGGCCTGGTTGCTCCTCTCTAAATCCTGGGGCAGATCTCTGAGTTTCAGTTTGTCTCGCAGGATTTGAATCTCAGACTCGTAATACGCCTTCAGATCAGCCACGTGTCGAGAGTGCTTCTCTCTCAGGTTCTGCCGCAGTCTGGGGAGAAAAAAAGAAAAGAGAAGAAGATGAATGAACCCGTTGAGAGTCGATAGCTTCATTTGGACTCAAGGACATGAGTAATTAGGATGCTCACTACTTCTTTTAATGAACAAAACTAAACATTTCTCAAGCCTTGCAGGGCCAGGCTAATGCTTTTTTCTTTTATGTCCTTTCTCAGAACAGGTTACTTTTTAACTTTGTAAATGTTTTTTGACAAGGGCTCAAGGAAGGTAGTTATTGGATATCAAGCATGTGAACATCCCAGAAGAGCAGCAACTGTTTGTCGACTCATTGATTATCAAATCCAGGGGGAAATGTATTACAAGGTATTTTATAATAATCATAATATATTATTGTTGAAGGAATATTTAGTGCAAACATTGCATAAAGTTACATTTTAAGGCTCTCAAAAATAGATTTGATTTCCAGATTTGTTCTTTTATTTTATATCAGGACTGAAAAATGATACTTAAAAAGACATCACCTTAACTTTGAGAAAAGTGGGATGGACATTTATCCTTATTTAATAGACCGAAACAATGAATCCAGAACAATTATTAACAGCTTATTCGTTATGAAACAATGGTTAGTTGCAGCTCTACATCCCAGTATGAACAAACACTGCAGCCTGTTGTTGCAGCACTCACAGAGAAAGGACGACAGGATCCTCCAGTGATGAAGCTCTCTCCATGTGTTGAGGCCGCAGAGAAGCACCGGCGGCAGAACGATGCTTCAGGGTGCTGGTGTGGGTGTTACTACCCTCCTCCTCGCTGGCTAAGGGGGCGCTGGTCCTGCACTGCTGGCTGGATGTGTGTGAGCAGGGCTGGGTCTGATCCTGGGAGGGGAACAGGACGGCCTGGGAAACGTTTCCCCACGGGTTCTGCTGATGAGAGGGGGAAGGCCCGGCAGCTGAAACACTGGAGGTGTCAGAGATGCAGTCTGTGTCTCCAGGGTTGGGACTGCCCACCACCATGCTGTCGGGGGTTACAGGGGTTCCTACTCTGGGGTACACGTGGGGCTGAGCGGCAAAGGAAGGGCTGCTGAAGTGAGAGGGCGAAGTGAAGCCAGATGTACGATCTGACTGCCGCTGGTTAGCAGCTGGGTCCAACACCTAAAGCAACAAAGTGTGGGTTAGTTAGAGACACAGTCAAGGAGTTTACTGATCACTGAAGCTGTGAGACGTACCTGTGGTGACGAAGGACTGGATGTTACAGAGCCTTCCCAGTCTGAACGTTTACCGTCTGTTCTTTGCTTGTTGTTATAGATCTCTTTGAGGGACAGACGAGGCTCCTGAGATGGGGTCTACAAGAAGAAATCAGATTTAAGGGGAGAGGCATAGCAAACCAGCAGCTAGGTACTCAAAACCTTTACATATTGACCAAAATGTCAAATTACGAAAAGGTATTGTACCTCTAATGTGTGTTTATACCTAGAAGAAAATCGCTATATCATTGGTTTGCCTATCACCACCAGCGTTTTTCGTTAAATGCAACATATGATTGGCCCAATTTACTACTCATAACACGACCCTTAATCAGACATGCACGTGTGCCCTGGGGCCTCATTTATAAACGCACGCTCAACAGATGGCGTACGCCAGTTTCTAAGCAATCTTTGCGATTTATAAAAAACAAACTTGATGGGAAAATGTGCCTCCATCCACACTCTGACCCATCCGTACGCGGTACGCACAAAAACTGCAACACCGTTGGCAGAAGGAAGAATGGAGAGAAATATGTGGAAATAATACCATAAATAGAACGTTGCCTCTCATTTATCATATGTGAAGAATTTAATTTATTACACCTGTTTGAGACTCCTCAGTGCACAAAAAAACATAACTTGAGAAATAAATAAATACGGAAATGTTATTGATCACCCCTCGATTATGTTCTCGTTAAGAAATGTATTCTCATAAATGATGCGGTAAACAGCAGGATAGAATTACTTTAAACTGACGCCGTTTGGCATTTCTATAGGTTGTAGATACGAGCATGGTTTTTTATAATATCACGTTTAATCATGTTTTATGCCGTTCGCCAATACTTGATAAGTCGCTCATAAAACACAGGAGGTATGGAAACTAAGAACACCATGTGTGGTAAATTGTACAGCTAACATAACACAACACATACGTTTTATTTCCTTTAACTGGTGGATATAGAGTTGCTGCAGTGGAGACGCTGCGCACAGCTGATTGACAGCTGGGATACAAACCACCAAATACAAAAAATAATTCAGATCCAGTCGTCATGACTCCACTCCGGAGGGATTCCCCGATCATTTCTTACAGTTTCTCATCAAGGGGGGGGTCTCCTGTCCCCGGGACAAACACACTGCCTGAGGAAGGCTATGTGTATTTTTTTTGTCATTAACCTTTTTCGGACCACTTATTTATTTATTTTGGTGGCGATCCGACCTCCATGCTGCTACTCTGGTTCAAACTGCATCCACCAAACAATATGATTTATCTGGACCTCCCAAAAATAACCTAAATCTGACACGGTGTGAGATGTCTTTTTTAGCTGTTCTGTCGTCATTTCCTGCGATCTTCTTCATGCAGTCAGTCAAAATGAATATTAATACGGGGCATTTCTTTTGACTATTTATAGGCAAATATGGGCGTTAGGTGAAGCCCGCAAAAGTTGCGCCGCATTTCGAGTTGATTGTGATTTATAAAGGCAAACCGGCGTAGGACGAGTGTGCGCAGTGTTTTATAAATCGGAATATTTTTGTGCGTATTTATTTGCTTTGTCCTATGTAAGCCACCTTCCCACGTGAATCCTACGCAAAGCTTTATAATGAGGCCCCAGGTGAATATTACATTTTACTCACAAGACTAATGGAGGCCTCCTGCAGAAGGAGGTAAGCACCGCTGTCGAAGCTGTCGGGTAGAGGGTGATACAGTTCACTCTCATGCAAACGCCAATAAGTGAGCCCTGAGACAGAGGGAAGAAACAAGTCTGATTCAAGTATTTTTTTTATTATTTTCTCTTATTATTTTTGGCAGTGATGGCCATCTTAATATGGACCATTTTAAAAAGAGAAATCTAGTGTGATTCTATTTGTTCTTACTGTCAATGAATTACATAGCCACTATAAATGCATCAGCTAACAAGTTTTGTCTCTGTAGTAAATAAAGCCTAATATAGCCTTCTGTTTATTCCACAAAAAGTATAGAGACTAGCTGTATTTTTATGACTTTCAGAGAACATATTTTACCTCTTTTAAAAGATTTACATCTTCAGTAAGAACTTAATGTATTTGGTGCTGAGAGCCACAGACCAAGTAATGAAGCCAAATTCATGGTTTACATTTTTTTCATGGGATTTGTTGACGATAAAATAAACATTTTTGTGCATTTTTTCAGGAAACAATAAAAAAAGTGAATTCATATTATTCCTCCAAATAAAGCCCTCAGTGGCACAACAGTGCCATCGTTCTGTCACTTGTGGTAATTACAACAAGGCTCCATCTTTAACACGTGTAATGTAATGTTATATCCTGTTTTGGTTCATTCTATCACATTCACATTGTCAGTGATTTTTTTAAATGGGCCGAGCTTTGATGTTGTGTGTTTTGTCTGAGTCAGGGAATTGTTACCTGATGCCTCAGACAGCAGGCTGTCACTCCTCCTCAGGGGGAAAAAGCTGGACGACAGCCCAGACGATTGTTGCTGCTGAAACTGAGTAAAGATAAGTGGATTAGATTCAGCGGAGGGAAAGTAATCAGACCAGCTACAACAAACACTACAGATGCAGGGCAGGGATTTTGTATCTGGTTCCACTTGTGAGTTGTACCTGCTCCTGGAAGTCTGAGCTCTCCAGAGGGATTTGTTTGTGGGCTTCTCTGTGCGGCTGCTCCTGGTACTCAAAGATTTGTGATGAATCTTGTTCTGCTTTGCTCTTCTTGGGCCTGAGTTTCTGCCTCTGGGCCCAGGAGGTCAAAGGCTGGCTGGTGCTGCCAATAGAAGAGGTTGTGTTTAGTATAGATATCATTTCTCAGTTTAAATGTTGCCTAAATCTAAACAGTGTTTGTGTTATATTTAGGAATTTTTTATTTATTTGTAATTCCAAAAGGAATGTTGTCATACAGGCCAAAGTATGGGGATATAACAGACAACCCTTAAGGAAAATATGTGCAATATCTTGGTGTTGCGCATCGTACAATATTCCTGGGTATAGGTTACGGTGTATATTGATTTGTGTGCATGGGCGTCGCAGCCATTATATGAGGGTGGGACAAGTCCCCCCCACCTTTTAAAATGATTAGTTTAGACCCCCCCACTTTTACTATCCACTCACCACTCAGTGCTTCATTATCAAATCCATTCCACTTGCTTATTGTGAGAATGCCCAAATCAATGAAACTCCGTACCATGTTTTCACTGCTACTTTGTTCACAATAAGCAAGTGGAATGGATTTGATAATGAAGCACTGAGTGGTGAGNCCTCAAAACACATATTTTCAACTCTGTCTACCCATAAGCCCCCCCCCTCTCAATCAACTTCCTCTTGACTGCCTTTTTTTGTTTATTTTATTTTACTATATTTACTTGTTTGCCTGTCCTTGTTTGTCTCCCCTCCCTCATACTGTAAAGCGTCTTTGAGTTGTGAAAAAGCGCTATATAAATAAAATGCATTATTATTATTATTCATGTTTTCAATACTTTGCATTTCACTTCTGGTTGAATGCTAAGTATTCTTGTAAGTTGCATACTGGAGAAAATCTCCCTCCAAAGTTGTCGTCATTTAAAAAATCCATAGGTTTTAGTCATACAGTCTATGGTTTTAGTACACATCCTAAGTTCATATATAAAATTAGCCCAGTGAGAACAGACTCTGCTCATACGTCATTCTGCACAGTGAAGGTCAAACATCCCGATGAGGTAACTGTATGTAAAACAATTTAATTGATTTTAACAGTGATTACAACAATTTTTGTATGGGTGTGTCACAACTGTTATAGTAAGTCCTGCTGTGAGAAGTGATTCTACATAACATTACATTCTCTTTTTTTCTACTACAGGGCCGATGGTTGCATCTGTTTCAGCTGGTTGAGAAGCAATACCAAGAGCAAATACTCGCTCAGCAAGAACAATACCAGTGCCAAATACAGGTAGGTCTGCGTTAGTCTTAGTTACTTACTATTGTGTAAAAATGTTTGTTCATGCAGTAAACCATGATATTCTTTTCCCAGTTGATTCAGGATGAAATCAAAGCTCTGGTTCAGCTCCAGAACCGCCAGGCCAGCCTCCAGCCACACACAGAGTTCTCTCTAACTTCGATGACCAAAACTACCCCAAACAAAAAGGATTATATTTTCCCCCTTATCTCCAATGACTGCACATTCTCCAAAAAAATTGCCAGTGACAATAACAGCCTGGCAGCCCCAGCCCTTACCACTTTTAGCTCCCCCTCACCTCCACTCCAGAGATCACAGACCGCCAACCAGGAGGGGGAGCGGGCGACCACAGTGCTCAGCAGCGGGTACGGGACTCTGTCTGCATGGGACACAGCTCTGGAACCTGTAGGGTTTCCGGGGGAAGATGAGGACGGTGTTCAAGGGAGGGACAAGCATCATTCGTCCCTTAACTTTATAGAATACACAGAGACTACTTTGATTGGGGGTCAGCAGGATTTTACTCATGTGATGACTTTCGGAGTGGATGAAACTAATCCATCACTCTACCAGCAGAACAACTCTGGGTAAGTTGAGGTTTTCTTTGGACAGACTAACCACAACTTCTTACGACATCATATTTACAGACATTGAAAAGTCTTTAAAAGCATTCAATTCAGTCTCTTCAAAAAAAGGCCTTTAAGGGTTTTGTATGGTTGTTTTAAATATTTGTATCAAGTGTGACATTAGCAATAATGTTAGTTGGGCGTTTTTTTAGTAAGAACCATCTTTAAAAATGCATAGTTATATTCTTTCTTGTATATACGGACTTTGAATTAATTAAGATAATATAAGAAAACATAAGCCTTTTAATATCCTTTAATTTTTGTCTTAGTTTTTTGGAGAGAATGCAGGTGATGAAGCAGAACCCAACCTCTCTATACATATAGGATCAAACTAGTCAACATTCAGGAGCACACACACAAACATGGGCGTAGGAAGCATCCTCAATGTGGGTGGGGCAATTTGACATGGGGTGTGGGCAAGTGGTGGACCTCACCTCGTCTAGTGGGGTCCGGGGACATGCTCCCCCAGGAAGATGATTTTTTTATATATTGAAGTTAAAAGCATCAATCTGCTGCACTTTGAGAGCAAAATTAGGGACTAAATCTATGGATACATCTCTCAACAACACCCATATGAAACAGAACTGTAAACAGATTTACTTTTTCTTTATGCATATTTTACAAATCACTGCCCTTTTAACCTGTATTTTTGTGTTGCTGTCCTATAGTATGAGTTGGAATTATTTCATACCTGTTATTCTCTTGATTTTATCATGATCATATAAAAGTGTGCCTTGGAAATACTTGTTTACATAAATGATTACCAAACCGTTTGAGACCCACTACTTAGACTAAAGTGAACTATCCAAACTCACTGAGCTGTAGTTATCAGCCTCTCAGTCTGACAGGAGAGGACTCTCCCTCCACCTCATTAATAACAGCGCCTTATATCCGGGTGCTAGTGGAGCACGCTCGTGAACTGTTAGCGCCAGAGCCTCGCAGCGTGGAAACTGTGGCGCGCATCATTTTACAACTAAAGACACAGCTACACAAAAAACGCAGCATGTGTACGGCTCTGAGAATCTGCCTTGGTACAAAGTAGCAGTGAAAACATGGTAGCCTACGGAATTTCATTGATTTGGGCATTCTCACAATAAGCAGGAATGGATTTGATAATGAAGCACTGACACAGCGCTCTACAGAGAGTGGCAAGTGGATAGACCGATGCACGGACTTTCCCCATAGTAAAAGTGGGGGGGTCTAAACTAATCATTTTAAAAGGTGGGGGGGACTTGTCCCACCCTCATATAATGGCTGAGACGCCCACGGGTGAAAGCGAAAACAGGCTATTTAAAATAGACTATACTCTACTCTTCATGCATAAATGCAGACAGACCCCAACATCTTTCAATATCAACATAGCCAGGGCTGGCATAATTAAGTAAATGAAAAACATGTCTACCTTTAGAAGAGTTGCAAGCGGCGAGTGTTGGTGCTGAACCTCAAGAGAATGGTGTTCTTCCATTCCGTTGTGCATTTTCTGGTTAAGTCTCTCTCAAACGCAAGTTGAACCAGCTGGGCATAGGCGGCGCGTGAGGCGGCTCAGGTTTGGG
>NW_011334760.1:75095-78701 GCF_000735185.1 Notothenia coriiceps
GTATTGAAGAATTTACATTATAAATATTCCCCAAAATTATTCAAAAGCATATTCTTCCAAACCCCTTGCTGTAGTATGACACTATTAATAATAATAATAATAATAATAATAATAATAATAATAATGTATTTTATTTATATAGCGCTTTTCACAACTCAAAGACGCTTTACAATATGAGGGAGGGTAGACAAACAAGGACAGGCAAACAAATAAGTATAGTCAAATAAGAAAAATAAAAAGGCAGTCAAGAGGAAGTTGATTGAGAGGAGGGGGGCTTATGGGTAGACAGAGTTGTAAAGATGTGTTTTGAGGCGGGACTGAAAGACTGTGAGGGATTCAGAGTCAAAGATATTGGGGGAGGGAATTCCAGAGCCTAGGAGCTGCCACTGAGAAGGCTCTGTCCCCAAAGCTGCAGAGTGTGGATGTGGGAATGGATAGGAGTCCGGCTGCGGTGGATCTGAGGGACCGTGGGGGTTGATAGGAGGTGAGAAGCTTTGTGAGATAAGGGGGGGCCAGATGGTGGAGTGCTTTGTAGGTGAGGACCAGAATGTTGTAGTTGATGCGATGGGAGACAAGAAGCCAGTGGAGCTCTTTGAGGACTGGGCTGATGTGATGCCATGATTTGGTATGTGTGAGGAGACGTGCAGCTGCATTTTGAACCCGTTGGAGTCTGTTGAGGGATGTAGTGCTGATGCCATAAAGAAGTGAGTTGCAGTAGTCAAGGCGGGAGGAAATGAAGGCATGGATTAGTCGTTCGGCTGCGGGGCGGGTGAGAG
Source organism: Notothenia coriiceps (assembly GCF_000735185.1). NCBI lineage: Eukaryota > Metazoa > Chordata > Actinopteri > Perciformes > Nototheniidae > Notothenia > Notothenia coriiceps. The sequence continues at coordinate 75,872 of NW_011334760.1, forward strand.
ACGGTAGGATCTTTGCAATATTGCGGAGGTGGAAAAATGAGGTTTTGACTGTTTGGCGGATGTGAGGTTCGAGGGAGAGGGTGGGGTCAAAGATTACGCCAAGGTTGCGTGCCTGATTGGAGGGGGAAACAATGGTGCCATCGATGGTGAGTGTTATGTTAGTGACCTTGCTGAGGGTGGATTTGGAGCCGATTAGGAGGAGTTCTGTTTCGTTGCTGTTCAGTTTGAGGAGGTTATGTTGCATCCAAGTTTCAATAGCTGTCAGACAGGAATCGATGTGGGTAAGGGGTGGGTTATGGAGGGATTTGGTGATGAGGTAGATCTGAGTGTCATCAGCATAGCAGTGGAAGTCCAGGTTGAAGTGGCAGAGTATCTGACCGAGGGGGAGGATGTAAATGATGAAGAGGAGGGGACCAAGTACTGATCCTTGAGGAACGCCTTGGGTGACTGAGGCTGTGGCAGAGGAGTGGTTGGGGAGGGAGATGAAGTGGGATCGTTCAGTGAGGTAGGACTGGAGCCATCTGAGTGCAATACCTTCAATACCAATGTCCCTGAGTCCGGTGAGCAGGATGTTGTGGCTCACGGTATCGAAGGCTGCACTCAGGTCGAGGAGGATGAGAATATTGAGGGAACCAGTGTCAGCAGAGGTGAGGAGGTCATTGAGGACTTTGACGAGTGCAGTTTCTTTACTGTGGTGAGGACGAAATCCAGACTGAAGGAGTTCGTAAGGCTGGTTGGTTTGGAGATGGCAGAGTGAATTTGTTTGGCTACAATGCGTTCAAGAGTTTTTGAGAGGAATGGTAGGTTGGAGATGGGGCGGTAATTAGTGAGGGAGGAGGGATCAAGACCGGGTTTTTTGAGGATTGGAGTAACGGCAGCAGTTTTGAAGGCAGGGGGGACGGTTCTATGGGACAGCGAGAAGTTGAAAAGGTTAGCAAGATAGGGGCAGAGGACGGGGAGGCAGGACTTCAGGAGAGGAGTGGGTAGAGGGTCAAGGGAGCAGGTTGTGGGATTTGAGGAACCGATCAGATGGAGTATTTCAAGTGGGGTAACCAGGTTGAACTGGGAGAGGCGGCGCTGGGGAGGAGGAGTCAGGAGGCCAAGGGAGATAGGGGGAGAAATGGTAGTGTTGGAGGTTGGGGGAGATGCTTGTATGTCAGATGGAGCTGAGAAGGAGTGGTTAATGGCGTTAATTTTTGAATGCACATACATTTACTGAGAATGGATTTTACAGGGAAGTATGAGACATCTTGCAGTTAAAGTTTTGAAGTGAATTTGCATTTTCAAAGATTATGGATTTTCAATTAGGAAGAAAAGCAGGAGACGCAATTTGAAGATCTTTAATGAGGCATAATAATAACTTCTTAAAATCTTATTTCCAAGTGTTTTCATCTTAAAATATTTCTGGAGGGTATAATTTAACTGTTGTAATGATACAATATGCCACTTTTTTGATCACATGTGTAGTGCGCATAGCCACAAGAGTCTGCAGGGACCATCTGGGTGTAGCCTGTATGTGTGAAGATGTTCATGTATGCAGACCTGCAATGCAGAACCATGTGCATGGCCTACTTCCTACATAGTATATATAGTACATGGCAAATATATATTAGCTCAGCTGACAGATTCATTCATGTTAAACCAGCAGTAACGATGTTAGTAAATCCATGTAAACCCAATGAGCAGAGCTGATCTGCATAAAACATAAAAGATGTGATTCTGAAACTAAACTATTCTGCATACAGCTTGCATGTACATCAAACAATAGCTCTAGCGCATCACAGTTGTCTCTTCACTGCAAATCACGTCCGGTGTCTGAAAATATCAGCTGCAGTATGGTGCTGTGTCTTTCTTACTGTCAGGTGTGATCCACACAAAAAATAAAAGTGACAGCTCAGAAATTAGGCTGCCAGCTGCCAAATGCAGAGCACAAGAACAACTGCCACAGCAGCTAACCCCATCTTCTCTTTCAACATCATGAGTGTTCATGTTCACTCTCATTTCCACATTGTGCAATAATTATTTCCTTTCAGACACTGTGGTATTTTTTCCTACCTCACAATCCTTCCAGATCTCAGGGTCGGTTTCTCCGCTGCTTTGGATCTCCTGCACCAAAGCCCTGAGGGTCTCAAGAGAGCTTGGGTTGATGAATGGGAGGCTCTTCCCCTGCTCAAATGCTTCCTCTGTGCTCAGACACAAACTCCTGCAATAGAGTTATATGATATGAAAATCAAATACTTTAGTTAAGTACTCAATAAATGTGCAAGAAAGATCTATATTATCGCATTATTGGAAAATTGCATTCGTCCTTAGATAAATTAGAGAGTATATTTAAATTCCCTGCTGCTAAAGACATATACTGGCCACTGTTTCATATTGTATCTCTGGACAAAGACACTACAGACTTTGTTCCATAAAGTGAGGCGAAGTCCCTCCCCTTCCGGGGACCTCCATGGGACTGTATTTTGGAAAAAGTATGTATTGAAGTCAATGGAGAGAGAAAGATTATCTTTCGATCCCGTTTGAATTGTGCCATGAATTACATATGATGTAAAAAAAGTCACAGTTTGTCGTAAAACTGTTGAAATATAAGACTATGAAAAACACGCAACTAGAAAGACTACAAATCCCAGAATCCCGGGGATTCTGGGATTTGTAGTCTTTCTAGTTGCGTGTTTTTCATAGTCTTATATTTCAACAGTTTTACGACAAACTGTGACTTTTTTTACATCATATGTANAACATTAGCTAACAAGGTACACTCCTGTGTTTTGTTTGAGCAACTAGTTTTCTCGTTAAGAACTGCGTGATCGCTGTGTATGGAGTGCAA
>NW_011334760.1:78718-98499 GCF_000735185.1 Notothenia coriiceps
TCGTAAAACTGTTGAAATATAAGACTATGAAAAATACGCAACTAGAAAGACTACAAATCCCAGAATCCCGGTCCCTTATGCTGGCTCTTACGGAACCGACAAACTCCCCTTTTGTGTATGTACAGCTCTCAACATGCCCAGACTTGTAGTGATTTTCTCCTCGTTTAATACTTTCGCCTCATTCTGAAAGAAAGAAGGGAAATATGCCAACGTGACGGCCGTCTTGGTGTGTGGTGCGAGACGGGAAATGTAGTTAATTGAGCGGTTTCACACAANTGATGTGACGGCCAGCTTGGTGTTGGTGACGTGTGTTGTGCGAGACCAGAGATGTAGTTCATTGAGCGGTTTCACACAAAAAAAGTGATTTTGTGTGGATGTAACAGAACTAGGACAGCACAAAATATTTACACAAAGCTGTATAAAATGGATACATTCTCAATGTTTTCTGCCAAGATAAAAAGAAGAATAATACATTTTTAAGTTACACCGTAGTAATGCATTACACAGTCCTGAGGAGGACATCATTATACATCATGTCACATTATCTTGACACTGTGTATACTAAAGTAATTAAACTGCTGTGGAAACAAGTCAAATTATTTAACTTCATTGGCAAAACACAAAGCCTAAGTATACTAAACACCCCATTTTCCAAGGAGAGAATCATTGTATAATAAGTCAGCGTGTAAACACCCGTAACCTTCATCACATCAACATTCTGTCCTTTAATTTGAAAATCACTTAACTGACACACAAGCAAATGGGAAGATTTTAGTGCAGTTCATTGCAATTGTTACGCACAAAGGTAGGCATGCTGCTCCTGAACGCTTAATGATCCTGCCTAATGATTCTGATAATAACAGGAAGGGGGTGATGAATTAGAAAGAGGATTAGTACAAACAATTAGCTCTTAAATACCGCAGCTTACAGAGAATGATGTGAACACTTCTGCTTATGGTATGGTCTAAACCAGTGGTTCTCAAATGGGGGTACGCGGACCCCTAGGGGTACGTTGGAGTACTGCAGGGGGTACATGAGTTTTATTTTATGTCAATGAAAAAACTAAATAAGTAATACATTTAAACAAACTACTAATAGTAGATGAACTACTTTATTCAAAAGTTTACAGTAATTCTGGATAATAAAATGGGAACAATAAACAGGGTACTCTCTTTTCCTCTCCCTCTCCTGACAGCCCGTTAGCTCAGGCAGCTCGCTGAAGAACCTGTAATGAGTGACCCGACAGTAAATAAACATATTTATAACTAGTTTAGCTAGTTCCAGAGTAGATCAAATTGCTAAGTGTGATGTTCTAACTCTTAGTGTGTGTTTTGCTCCGCTCACCGCTGCAGGTGATCATGTAGAGCTGCGTGTGTCTCCGTCAGCAGCAGCTGATCTCTCTCTCCCGTCCGATTATACTTCACTCGCGTTTATGTTTATATCCATCAGATCTAGGTAGATTTAGCTAATGATATGACTGCCTGCTTATCAAAGGACACCTAAAAAATAAGCGTTGCTTGGCAACAGGGTGTGGCCGCAAAGTATAGCGCAGCATTATGCATATGTTTATATGAGCGGTTATAGATATAAATGCTCATATGTTTTTTCTCTTCATTCCCCACGCCCCAAAATTAATAGATAAATATACCAATTTTAGGAAAAGTTACGAAGTTTGAGCAGTGTGGGTTTTATATGAACAGAGTTACACATATTTCAAAACGCGAAGTGTAATAACTGCAGTTTGCCTCCCTGTCAGAATGACACAGATCTCAGTGAAGCACAAGCCCATGTTTCTCACCACATTGTAAGTAAAACTTATTAAAAAGATCAGATCAATGCAACTAATGTCGTCTTAGTGATATTGCATGATGTTAGCATTTAAGTGTTTCTCATGTTGTTGTTTTAATAAATCAGACACTGATGGTGCAGCACTGTACCTCTTTATATAGGTTTTTTCCCTAACAAATAGTTTTTGTGCTGATCAGGGGGTACTTGGCTGAATCTTTTTTTCAAAGGGGGTACATTATTGAAAAAAGTTTGAGAACCACCGCTCTAAACAACACTGCAGTGTGATCAACATAGGCTGTCAAACTGATTCAGGCAGATCCAGGTTTATCTTTCAAAAACATTCTCAGCTTAGTACTTTCTAAGTAATGTTGAGATCCTAAAGGTTATTGGTCAAACTATTTCCACCCAACTGAAGTCTTTCCTTTTTTGTAACGAGCTGCAACTTTTAGTTTCCAGCAACACATAATAAATGCCTTGACATCCTAAGTTGTCACAATTAAAATACATCAACATGTCAAAGTATATTTGGAAAATACCAATAATTTCATTCAACATTGCATTGGTATTTCTCATCAATGTTCGATATTGTATGGATTGCCTTTTATTAATCACTGTACTACCAACTGCTGTTTGCAAGCCAAATGTCCCCTTGGGTACATTAAAGCTTTATCCACTGTACTCCACCCTATACCCACTCAAATGCTCAAAAAGTGAAATTAAACCTGAAACAATTAAAAAGATTAAGATGTTACTCTCTATATGATGTTACACTCTATATCAGGGTTTTTCCCAGAGATGCGGGCATGGCTACACAACACCGAGTTGGACCTCTGACGTTACACGAAAGAAGAAGAAGAAGAAGAAGAAGAAGAAGAAGAAGAAGAAGAAGAAGAAGAAGAAGAAGAAGAAGCCTTCTTCTTCTTCTTCTTCTTCTTCTTCTTCTTCTTCTTCTTCTTCTTCTTCTTCTTCTTCTTCTTCTTTCGTGTAACGTCAGAGGTCCAACTCGGTGTTGTGNTTACGCTGTAGGAAGTGTAGGTACAACGCTACATTTCCCGCCCCGTCGCAGTCATACAGCAGGCTACGGAGAGCGGCGAGAAACATTTCCTCAGGCATCGAAAAGCGGAACCGAAATTCACATTTCTAAATGATGCCGTTGGAATTGAAATGTTGGAACCGGTTCCGAACCGGAACCGGTTCTCGGTACCCAACCCTAGTCATGACCGAAAAAAACGAGATACAAATGGCCTAAATGGGTTTTCTCCGGTGGACAGCTGGAATCTCCCTACAGCTTCATTCACATGATCTGCGATATTCTCTTTGCTCACTGCGAGGTTGGGCGTGAAGTTGGGTCAGTTAAGTTTTGTTTCTATGCTTATCCCCCCTGCTATCTAGAGCCGCTATATACAGTTATCATCCGATTGGTTGCGCGTTGAAAGGTCAGAGATACAAGGTAATTTGAGCATACAACTGATGGATGGATGGGAGGGATGGCTTGATAGATGGCTTGATAGATGGCTTGATAGATGGATTGATAGATGGATGGATTGATAGATGGATTGGTAGATGGATTGATAGATGGATTGATGGATGGATTGATACATGGATTGATGGATGGATTGGTAGATGGATGGATATATGGATGGATTGATGGATGGATGGATTGATAGATGGATAGATGGATTGATAGATGGAGTGATAGATGGATTGATGGATGGATTGATGGATTGATAGATGGATTGATAGATGGATTGCTCTCATAATGTGGAGATAAACATGTTTTGGGGGAAAGCGAATCTCTTTGGTTTGACTGAAAATGAGCTAGGCAGTTAATACAGTACAGTAGAATGCAAACATTACTTAAAGTCTTCAATAGTTATATTGCATTTTGCATTTTTGTAGAGCCACTGTAAGAGTTGCATTCAATCTGATACAGTAAGTGAAAGGAGTCATTATTTCTTAAAGCCAGAATGTATTTGTTTTCCATTCAGGTTGCTAATTATTCTCTGCCTAAATAGTGCTGACGGAAACACTAAACACTCTGGGGTTATTGCTGCAGTAGATTGGTGCCAGAAAAATGATTGGCCACCGAACGTGAGGATAAATCACATAATTAATATTATTAAATGTAAATGTATTTGTTTTTAGTGCTCCATGTAGAAATCTGCATTTTATTACTGTGATATGAAGCTTTCAAAGTGAACACATAATGTCACATAGTGTTACCTTTAAAGCTATTGGCATTGTGCAGGCTCTGTCAGTAAATTAAGCCTAATGTTAAATCCACTTTGAATTATTCATGGCACACAAATTGTGCTTTTAGAGTTTCATTATTTGCATGATGTTTGACGCTTTGAATGCTGATCAGAAGCGTATGTTGATGATAAATCACTGGCAGAGGATTTATTTGTCTGCGCTCAACCCTATTTGTTTCAATTAGCCTCGACATTTGTAAACACTATTGAATGTGCAAACTAACTTTTTAGGAAAGAGGACATGACAAGAATCAGTGATTACTTTTAAATACTATGATAATATGTTTGTAATGCTTTGAAATGACTTATCCTAAATTAATAACATATGCAAGAAAACAAAGTAAATCGACCAAATATAGAGATACAGTATATGTAATGCCTTTGTGCTTAAATGCAAGTGTGTATGTTTAAATGACCTATCCAAATCAACTCATGTCAATTGGATCAAAAGCTTCTGATCTTTCACACACACAATCCTTGAAAATGAAAGGATTACAGTTCTTGTTTCAATCCTTACTTCTGTACACACACACCACTGTACCATAGCATTTGAGGATATTGTATTATGTCAGAAACAAGGAGACAGACAGACAGACAGACAGACAGACAGACAGACAGACAGACAGACAGACAGACACACACACACACTTTGTGTGGTGGCAGTGGTGCATTGCATTTAGGGAAAATATTTGTTTTGTGTGTTGGGAACAATTAGATTAGATTAGATCCACTCAATTGTGCGTGACAATGCATACAGTACTGTGGATGGATTTATATTGTATATATGGCTATAGTAGCAAGGATTGATCACCATAACATATGGACAAAATATAGTTCTACTGTTGATTATGGATTCACTTTTTTAAACCGAGAACTAAAATTAGAATCATATACCACATCTCGAACAGAGGCACATGAAATTATATTGCAGAACTTAAAGAGAAATACAAAAAGATCATTATAAAAAGAATAATAGTAATAACTAGAGAATGCAATTCCTGAAGAAATTGCTAGCGGGAATGCTTTATGCTGAAAAGCTCACGCTAAACTGCTATGCTGAAATGTGAAGAATTTAGATTGAAATGATACATGAACACTGGGGGCTTGAATGTGTGAAGAGAGAAGAAAAGAAAGTAAAAAGGCTTGGAAAAGCAAAGGAATATTTGAACTGCAAACTTCTGAACTAACTTGCCGTGTTGATTGGACTTAGAGCAACATCATGTTTCATGGCGAGTGGTCCGTCGCCATTGGCAACGGCATTTGATGACACCCCATAATACGCTTAGATGCGTTGATGGCTGCATCGTTACCAAACCTGTGAAGTTTTGGGGCGTTTGGAGCAGTTTCACTGAAGTTTTGAGAAGGCCGTGTTTCATGGCGAGCATTGTTTTGCCATGGCAACGGCATTTGAAGAAATCTCAAAACTGTCCCGTAGATGTCTTCATGGCTGGACTGTTAGCAAACTGCTATCTGAAGTCTGCTGCTCTGAGCATGTCAGTTGGAGCGATGACATCATCGTGTTCCATTACACAGGTGTTTATATTTGAGCTAACGAGGCGTCCAGAGATCAAAGGCTTCATTGTTCTGAATGAGAGATAAACCTCTTACATGTGAACGTTTTGTGTTAGAACCGTAACAGATATCTGTGCAATTTCAAAACGTGAAGCATGTCAAGGAAGTTGAGTATCTGAAGTGTAATTTTTGTGTACTTTCGGGTTAATAATGTGGCCTTTTTGGCAGTTTAACTAAAGGTGTGCGGCTGCAGATTTGTTGAAGTTAAAGAATTTCTTCATTGACTTCAATGGTTAAAAATGTGATGTATTATGGGATGTATCTCTGGAATTATGAAAGTTATGAATGAGAAAAGTAATAGCCATCGATTCCCGACCGAGCTGAAAGTTTTGATGTTTGAACTGAGTTTCTGCGATGTTCAATGCGGGAGAAGAAGCGCGGCAAAATAAGTCGGCGGAATAATAAACTTTTTGTGCGTAGAATAACAGTTAGTGAAATAATGTCTGAATTTAAATATTTTTCAATGCAAAGTCATCATATCTAATAGCCCTCTCAGGTCTTTATAAGATTATGTAACCACTATTATTTGCATATAATGTATTTAAGGCCGGAGCGAGCATTAGTAATGCCAAATTACCATGAAAATGGCTATTTTGCACTTTTGCAGGTGTCAGTTCCATTGTTGTGTTTCAACAGAAAACAATACAATTATTTGAGTTCTTCCTCCTAAAATACTATGGCTTGTGTGCATAGAGGCCCTCTTGTGCTATACAGTGCTTAAACACGTCTTGGTTGTTCTGAAAAGGCTATAAAAGGGACTTGATATCAAAATCCTGATGTGTTTTTATATCACACTTTAGTTTATTAATATGTACATATGCGACCAGAACCAGTTTCTCCCTACAAATGAGCTCAATTACAGTATTAGCCATTGTAGAATTGACCTTTAAAAACACATAGCTTTATTTGACGGCCAATGGAACACCTCTTTTCACTCATCTCTGCAGCTTGTTTCCCCCCCCCCCCCCCGTGACTGCTTTCTCTTGTGTAATTGCAGGAAAAAAGAGAGCGGAAGGGGACTTGGGGGGGGGGGAGAAAACAGAAAAAAGTAATTAAAAGAGAGTGCTTGAGAAAGAGGAATGTTCTGGCCTGTGACCGATAGATGCAGCTGCATTGAACCGTATACAGTGGAGAGATTAACAGGGCTGTAATGCTCCGAGGATGCTGGAAAATGCCTGTTTGTGTATATAAGCGTAAGCATCAGCATGTGCATCCACAACAATATCTTGTCATTTATTTAAGAATGTGTGGATGTGACTGCTTGCAGGTGCATTTAGGGGAAGATGGACAGGAAAAGAACAGAGGAATTTGGCGAAAGGAAAGGATGGTTTTTCTTCATGTGCTGAGGGATAGAATGAGAAAGAGGGAGACAGGTAAACTGCAGAAGGACTTATTTTATAATTGAAAAAAAACAATTTACATTCGTAAAATCTGCAGTTATAGGCTGATACAGTTATTAAATGGGTTATAATAATAATAATAATAATAAATTACATTTATATAGCGCTTTTCCTGATGCTCAAAGCGCTTCTTATGAGTTTGACAACTTTCTAACAAACGAATAGGAGAAAATATACAGTTATTTGTAACTTTAAATGTTGAATCATTGCAGTTATTTTTTGTAATTCATTAAGTTTGCAGTTAGAAATGTTTGTCTCACTGATTAACTAAACACCAGCAAGATTTGTTTTAAACATTTAAATTCCTAAAATATCCTCAAAAGTATCATTTATGTTACTCATTAGCATCGGTTGATGTAACATAAAACACACCTTATAAGGAAGCATTACCAAAGTTAACTAATGCAAAGTTGTGGACATACGAGTAATAATGTATCCCTTCTATAATTGATGTATTATTGTAATCTAATTGTATTGCTGAGTCATGGTGACACTTTGTTGCTTAAAAAACACAGCAGATTCAAAAGACGCATCAAACTCATCAATTGAATGCGACACTGACCCCTCCAGCAATTGGATGAATTAATTATTATATTAAATAAACAAGACATAGCACAACAAAAGAATGCTTTATACATGAGGGAAAATGTCTAGACACTTTGTGGCAGGCTTTTTCACATCTTAAAAGAGATAAGCTCTGTCTTACTAACCTAAGGGGGTGCATGTACGTAGACACGTTGTGCCTCTCCACCTCTGTTCCTTACTTCTTACTTGCTACCCCTTTCTCTCAACCTATCCTAAGGGAGTGCATGTACGTAGACACTTTAGTTTAGCTGCTATAGGCTTGGACTGTCGGGGGACACCTTACTTCTTCCTTCTGTCTGTCTGTACCTGTGTCCTCTCATGTTCTGAATAACCCAGCTTCCCCCACATTTCTTTTTGGTGTCTATATCTACGCTGGGATCCTGAGTCGTGGCTGAACCTGTCTCTGTGGTCCTGCCTGACTCTCACCATACTACTTCCCTGATGGCTCCCACAGGATTGTTGACATCCTTGTGGATTCATCTTCTTATTATAGACACATGCATTTCCAAACATTTGGTCTACCTATGTTGCAAATGTATTATCTTTTCAATTTACACACTGCATCTATTGCACGTCTGTCCGTCCTGAGAGAGGGATCCCTCCTCTGTTGCTCTCCCTGAGGTACGATGTGAGGGTCCAAGGACAGAGGGTGTCGTATTGTCATACTGATATTCTGTACAAACTGTGAAGTCCACTGAGACAAATGTACCATTTGTGATATTGGACTATATAAATAAACATTGATTGATTGATTGATTCATATTTGCTTTGAAGAAAGGCATGGTTAAAACAATAAGCACTGAAATAGTAAAGAATAAGGCCGATTTTCACTTACGAAATGTATTAAATTAATCATATCAATCTTTACAATCATCTAATACATGTCTCAGATTATTTAAATGTTAAGCCCAGTGACTAAATACAGTATGCCTTGGCTATGTGACAATGAAAGCATGTTCATTTGTCTTAGTTTCCAGTGCTACCATGCTAACGTTTGCATATGAATACAGTTAAGACTGACGTTGCAGGTGTTTGTTCATCATTAAAAGTATTAGATAAACAGAATTTCCAATACAATTCATGTGGGGAATATGAATGTCTGTAGCATATTTGCTGGCAATCCTAAGTAATAATATTTGCCTAAATATCCCGATAAAAGCACAAATGTCAACCTTATGGTTGTAGGAAAAGCAAGGGGTTCACCTATGTAAGTAGCATTGATCCCCTGGGGACTTTGAATGCCTGTACAACATGGCATGGCATTCCATAATATACATGTAAAGACATTTCAGTCAGGCCTTGAGTGGTGAACCATCAGACATTGCCATCACTTTTCTCTTGGCCTGTGGATCTAACTTTTCCACCAAATCATGAAAAATCCTTCAAAACTAACAGACAAGAAGAAGGGCTGAAAACATATCCTACCTAGGCAGAGGTTAAAATAACAAACATTTCAAATGAAACAGAAACTTCCATTGCATCATCCTCTCACCTCATCAACATTCCCGCCACCCATCCCACTTGTTCTTGGGGTGAGGCAGTTTATTTGCTCTGTTTTGCTCCTGCTCGGTCTCTCGCTACCCTCACACATTCTGTCTCTTTTCTCCCACCTCCCCCTTCATTTCTTCCATTTCCCCTCTCGGTGATAAGATAGACTATATATACTGTTCGGCTTGTGCCTCGACCTGCTGAATTTTAAATAGGGCCCTGGTCTTCCCTGTCTGCTCTCCCAGAATATTAACTAGTGCTGCAGCACCGCTAACAACACTGCACCCTAAAGCCCCAGCAAAGCTTTGAGGATCTGTTTCTTGCATTGAGGAGATGTAATGAGGGGTTGAGTGAGGGTCGTCAGTCTTAGATCACAAGTTGAAATACCTTTAGTTGAACATGCACACATAACCTTCTCATCAAAGGGTATATGGGTCTGAGTTACCTACGCCAAAGAGGTTATGTTTGGGTCTGTTCATCTGTCAGCAGGATTACGAAAAATAGTCTCCCAGTTTTCATTAAACCTGGCAGAAGGGTGTATCCTGGGCCAAGGAAAACTATCTTAAATGTTGAAGCCGATGTGAATTAGAGTGCAAATACATAAACAATATTTTCCTCATGGAAAAGGCCTTGGTGGAAGTCTGAAGTAAAGAAAGGCTGTCTTATTTTAGACTAGAAAGTAGGGCTGCAACAAACGACTAATTTGATAATCGATTAATCTATCGATTAATGAAACGCAGCTACAATGGTTCTCACTGGTCCAGTTACCAAATAAATGGAAACATTTTCCTACCGACATCAGGTTACATCTCACATTTAGACCAACTTAACACCCATTCAGTAATCTGTTTGACAGATTCATGACATTTTTGCTTTAAAAGCCCCTTTAATTCAGATGTCCAACTTGCAATTAAGGCTTTATAATTAGCATAAAAAAACAACATTAATAGCCATCCATCCATTCATCCATCGTCAACCACTTATCCAGAGTCAGGTCGCGGGGGAAGCAGTTACAGCTGGGGAACTTCCATTGCCCTGGCCACATCAAGCAGCTCTGACTGGGGGATCGCAAGGCTGGAGCGTGGAGATATAAACCCCCCACCTGGTCCTGGGTCTGCCCCTTGGTAGTGATATGTTGATCAGCCATGCAACATGTAAGTACCAAAGGGAGTATACATGTAGGAGGACTACGCATCATAATCATGCCATCTGCTGAACAGCTACAGTGATATAGTGAACACGGGTGCCCTGACTGAACAGGACTCTTTAAAGAAAGTAGAAATGAGAGCTGGGACTGGGATACAAGAGTAAAACAAGTCCAAAACAAAGCTCATTACCTTGTTGATCCAAGTCTCAAATGCAGGCCCTTCAGTCGTCAGGAACAAATCTGCAGTGTGACAGAGAAAGAGAGGGACGCAGCAAGTTATTAAGTGATACACCGGTTCATCTGGCAAACATGCAGCGGGGAGTATTGATCTGGAGTGAAGAAGATGCTGTAGATTAGAGCGAATGACAGCATTGAAAATGTACACTGCACTCTGGCTGTGAAGCTTTGTAACTTTGTAATTGATTATGAAAAGAGGAACAACAGATCAATATAAAGTCAGTAATTGCTTGGAATGCTAATGTGGCCTTGTCCACACCGGAGAAGAAACCTTTAATGCAGACTATAATCAAGGACTGGAAAAGCAGTGGTAACTTTAAATGGCAAGACTTTTTTTTTGGTAAAATGGAGAAAAAAAGGGTTCTCAGCACATCTTCCACTGCTACTGACACAAACCAAGAGCTGGCAACTCATCATGTATCATTTATAATATCAGCACTATTCACACACCATGCTTATGATTAACACAAAGAAGAAAAGAATGACATCGATCCGAAATATTCAACATTTCAAAGCTTGGTTTAGGACACACTTGGATATTGTTGGGGAATAATTTGCCCTGCATGTCCTCCTTCGCCCTCTGACGCAGCTGACCAACCTTGAGCAGCCGTTATCTCCCTTAGGGCGGGGCTGCCCTAGCATGTTGTTGATGTTACCAGTTTGTGACCAGGCAACTCTCGGTCAGAGATAGTTATTGTTGTGGGACACCTGGAACACATCCTTCTTGGGGTATAGATGACCCCGAGCCATAAGCGACAACAACTGTGATTCAGTGTCCTCAGCTGTTTAGTCTATCTATTGAAGAATGTTGATGATTACACTCTGAACTAGTTCAAACCTGGAGCTACAGAAGGGTTCTTCAGAATTGATTGTGGCATCTCAACCGTGTGGTCAGCTCGTGGCCCGTGACATGTCTTATGAATTCTCCGGCCGAAGCTCCAAATAAACCGTCAGTGTTTGCCATCAAAGCTCCAGCTCTCCTCGTGTCTCTCTGAGTCCTGACTCTCCATTGCTACATAAGTTTCCCCCACACTTATGTTCTGACAATTCTCTTCTACTGTGGCACTTACTGTTTAAAATACATGTCGGATTCGTAAAGAACAGACATGAATTTATAAAGCAGTGGCAAAGGAAAAGTATAGCTGGGGGGGATCTCCCGCTGAAGGCAACAGGATTTTGCTAAGCCGTGTGGAGGCTTCACCCCCGGTAATGCCAGCAACCCGCTCTTTTGGAATCCTTTAACAGGCGCTTGTACTCATATTACTCGCTCTTGAAGCTTTGCTTCTTATGCTGTTCTTGTGTGAGGACGTTTACTTTCATGGCTGCGCTCTTTCGGACTGCGGCTCTGCCCCAATAATTGGACATGAAATAAATATTGGCATTGATCTTCCTAAGGGCCCTATGTGTTGCCGTGCTCTGCATGGGAAACTATGAATGATGAAGACATGGGGGGGAATGAAGGGTGTGTGTGGATAGATGGTCAGGTGGAGATCCTGTATATCACTGGTGGTAGAACTGCAGTGGCCACTGCGGCTGATAACAAGTTCAGAATGCCGCAGCATGACTCCTTAAGAAAGTGATAATAATAATAATAACAAAAGTATAATAGATGAAAACTTTCAGTAAATGACTATCTCTTTGGCTTCATTCCAAACAATATTAACTGAAAGTGTTCCTCTTTGAGAAGACCATGTGAGACAACCTTGTCCTTCCATTTTCTCCTGATGAACAACAGTTCCATAAAAGAAATTGTATAGTGTGTATGTGTAGTTTATTTGCCAACTGTTAGGAACTCAAAGTTATAAACTCTTGAAATCATTGTATTCCCAATTTGAGACCCGCCTTTGTATTTACTCACAGGAAATCTTGAAGGTTTTAAATAAGGGCTGTCAACGTTAGCACATTAATGTTTGCAACTACTCTGGAAACTCTGGCTTTACATGATAATGAAAGTAATCCCATTACCAAGTTTGACCCGAAAGTAATGCAGATGGTCATCATGAATTGCATGGCGGTGTAAAGGCAAACAAAGAGAAGGGATCAGCACAGGAGACAAGCATTGTCACAGGAGACCACTGGACATCAGTAAGAACCATCACTGCCTTGATGTAATGGCACCCGTTATTGAAGTTGTACAGGAGTGGGAGAAGTTGGAGAGGGGAACTACTGTAGTAACAGATAGTGATCGCAGTATGATAACGGCACAGAGAATTTGCCCTGTGTCGCTCACATTATACAGAGGGCAACCACAGCGGATTAATCATGATTAATTACACATTAACATTAATGTTAATGTTTTAAGCAATTGACACAACTATTCTTAATGAATAATATCGACAGATGTCTGGCATTTTATGTAGTGGAATGCCGTCATTTTCTGTGTTAGAAAAACCACCAACGCTAACCTGCCCACTTACATCTGGAAGTAACACACACAGCCCTCTTCAATTATATTTAAGACTCAAATCCTGAAGGAGGTAAAATAGTCCAACTTTTTAAGTTGAAAACTTTGTGGACCTCCAGACAAGTAGCCCACACATGCTCAAAAATGCAAAGAAGATAACAAGTGCATGCGTATTTTATGCATATGTCCACACATACACAACACTTTACATGAAAGGCTAAATAATTTGCGTACTGTGTAAGTGCACACCCGTGTCACTGTGTTTGAAGCCACCGGGTGGTGTGTTGATGAGCTCAGTTAATCAGCCAATCAGGCCTCTTAGACAGAATCCAGCCGTGATTGGCTGATTAGGTGCGATGGTGGTGAGAGAGGCATGGGGTAGACAGAGAGAGATGCAGAGAGATCTTCATCTTGTAAGCACTTAACGCTCTCGCTGCGGGGGCTCTACCTCACATTTCGCCTTCTTTTTAACCATGTTCCGTACCGCCAAAATCTTTTTCTCTTATCTGATTTATCTTCATCAAGTCTAGATGCCAATCCAGTAGTAAACTTTCCTTTGATTCTCCCCACTGTCAGGCAGTGTATCGGGTACTAAACTGATTTAATATCAGCCTTGGGCATAACAATAAAGTGCAAGCTGCTCTCTCCTTGGACACTGCAGCACACACGCCCCTGCTCTCTGATCTGTCCTAAAAAGGGAAGCATTTTAGGACAGTGTCAAGGGGAATATTCAGTCACAGAAAGTCAATTCCCTTTGGTAAACGGAGCTTTAAGGTAATCTTAATGGGATCCTTGAGACATTATCCTCCTTCAGTGCATTGTCCTTCTACACGCTCCCCTCCCTTCCTCTCGGTGCCTGGCAGAACGTGTTCTAAAACAGCCTCATAAAGAGCTGCTAGCTAGCAATATAAACCTAACTGCTGCCACCATAACTCTCTTCAACACAGTGTTACGGTTTCAGAGACTTTAACTAGGCTGCCAAGGACCTTTTTGGGACTCATTTAAGTAAAAGAGATATTTTAAAAGAGTACACGAACAAAATAAGATCAGAAGAGAAACAAACAGACACTAAGTGAAAGTCTTCTGTTAAATTTAATTATTTGTTTGCATTGCCGCAGCTCCCCCCGTTTAATTTCTGCAACTCAGTTTGTGTTTCTTTGTGTGCTTTGCTGAAAAATGCTCACCACTAGAATATTATTTAGTATGTCTTTGCTATTCTTTCTGGTTTATTTTCATCCAGAAAATCCTCAAATAAACATATATATGCATATTCAGTTATTTTCCACTGTTCTTAATACCGGGAGGGAATGATCAAGCCTCACCCTTATCAAACCTAAATATTTACCATTGAAGTTCAACAAGTCAGTCTTTCCAATAATGTATGAACTCTTTAGGTTTATGGTTTACAGGTTTATCATCAACTTTGTTATTGAAATCTTGCTTTTTTGTCAGTTTGGCAAGGTAGGTTTTGTCTCCATAATACCCCTGGGTTACTGTTAAGGAAACAAAGTCGGTTAAAGATTTAAAGAGATGTTTTTTGCAAATCCAGAAAGCTTCCTGCAATTGGAAGAAAAGAACAACGATTGAATATATCCAAATCTGACCCAGCATCTGACATTTAACAGATTAAAAATGGTTGAATGCTTTTTCAGGTTGTACAAAGCATCATCTTTAGGGGTCACCACTGAGGGCTCGGAGATGGAGCCTGCTGGCACCGACTGAACGGGATGTGGCTATGATGGTGTTACTGCTGCAGGTGGTTGGAGCCTGAATTAAAGGGTAGTTCAATAGTTTCATGCATCAACATTTATCAACAGGTACGTGGGAGCATTGCTGCATATGCGGACCATATGTTGAAAGCTTTTTGTCCCTACAGGGGGAGCTGCATGAGGTTTGATAATTTGCCTCAAGTTATGTCAGTTGAGTTGAAGGCGTTAAGTCTCAAAAGGTTTGTAATAAAAGCCGGCACGGACTTAGAAAGAGTGAGGTTATCACAACTGCAATTTATGTTTCAGGCTACTAGCCTTGTCAACACAAGATATCTGCCATTACCAACATATCGATCCATCTGATGGCAGCAGTGTTGCAATGTGGTTAATGTAGGCACAAAGAAAAAGCTCTCTTTCTTTCTTTTAAACAGTCCGTTTTGAGTCCAACAACATAGGAGTGTTATACTACATTGATATAGTACTGTTTTAAGGCTCACCATTAGAGGCAGCTGCACATTGCCTCAGGACGCAACATCTGGATCGTTGTGGACACATAACTGAAGCAGCTTATTGGGCATTACTAGAGGTTCAGGACGAGAAAAACCTACATACTTATCCCCTATCACACGTTGGGACCACATTGTGAGGTGAGACTGCTGACATCAAACAACCGCATCGTCACAAGCTAGCAGTAATCCTGTTAGACCTGTAGGATTGGAAGTGACCAACAAGACCATCAAAGCCTGCTAATCCCTTCAAACCATGGCTCAGTAGAAAAGGAGGAGCGGGAGCGCTGCTGTGGTGTTGTTACTAGTCAGCAGTAGGGCTTTAAACACAAGCCCAATTGCTTTGATTATTCCTTTTTAAATGCTCCTTTGATATTATTTAATTGGCATGATTTTAGGTCTAAACCCACACTGCCATGAGAGCAAATGTGGCGACCATTCTCTAGAGAGCAATTAAGAATTCTCTGCAATAGTTGCCCTAATGGGAAAAACTATTGAATGCTTTTAAGATTTTGGACTTGTGCTCCGACGGTTAATATGTAAAAAAAAATCGGATCTTGTTAGAAAGCCTGTCCATATATTTACATTCAATTATAGTTTTCTAACAAAAATATTCAATACATTATTCAAAACAAAAATATTTCTCCTAAATTATTTGTTTCCCATTATCAGCTAAGTTATTTATCTACTCGCTTACAATTTAAGCTATCTTTTATTTTCTGAAAGTTCTTTATTATTGGTGGTCTATGATCTTTGTTTATTTATTTACTTAGATGTGGCCAACAATTTCATAAAATGTTATCTGAAAATATCACAGATATGATAAAGTATCTGAGCTTGTTCTACATTGCGCAGCTGTTATATCTGTTCTGAATGCTGTGTTATTGAGTTTATTTCATCACCATTAGGTAAACAGCAAGTAAACTTAAGACATCCACACATAAAACGATTCAATAGCAACACCGAGGCGGCACTATGAGCGCACACACACATTCAAAGCATAAGTAAATAGAGCTGTCATACACCACCACTTGGGAAAGATGCATACATAATTGAGGTATATAAATGTGTTTGTGTGTGGGAGGGAGGGGTTGCGTAACAGCTACAGGGATTCAGAGCTCTAAGTGGTATGTCATGTCGCAGGATGATTAAAAGACATGTTAACGGTGAAGGCTGGATCATCAGAAAACAAGGCAAAGGAAGACTGAGAGGAAGAGAAAGACTGAAACTAGACTAAGGCTATCCAGTTGTCAAGGTGTGTCTGAATAAAAAACAAGCTTACCAAGCAAATCACTACAAAGCAACAATATGCTAATCCTTTAATTGCAAGAGAGGCAATCCATAATCACTTGATTATTTCTTCTTCATTCCTGCACACTCTCGGATTTCTGTATTTTGTTAAAATGGTGTCTTCTGTACAAATGCCACTTCAAAAAGCACACTGTCACACCCACATGAGCGAGTACATGAATAGCAGGCTGCAGTAACAAACACCCACCCCCCACACGGCAAGGCTCCCCATTATTCAAATATCCGTGTGTGCATTTCTGTGTCTTTGGGTTGTGATTCATCCAATCATCTACAATCAGCTGTTCCTTCCACACTAACAGAATAATTGCAGGTGTGTTTTTGCCAATAACAGGGTGTTCATAGAAACAACTGTCTAAGCTCCAGTATATTATAACAAACTGCAGCACAAGATATGCTGTATCTCAGACTAGCATGCTGCAGACATGTGGAGGTACTTTACGTTCTGATGATGTTTCTGGTGAAGCTGCATGCTGCACTGTGGTTTGATTGGCTCTTTGAGATTTCAGTATTAACCAAGAGACAACCTCTGGATCTGAACAGTGAAGGCAATATATTTCACTCTTGGCTAGTGATGAAAAGTAAGAGCCTTAGGCCCCGTCCACACTGAGACGAAAACGGACCAAAGTCGTTTTCAAAAAGGTCTTCCGTCCACACGGAATCGGCTCAATAAACGTGTCCGTCCACACGAAAACGCTATAGTACATATGTCGGGCCTGTAAGTGGCGCTGTACTTCCGCCACAAAATACCCCAAAAGCAGCGAATAAGACCGATGGCGATTATTATTATTATATTATATTATTATTGTTGCTGATGGTTGTGGTAGAGGAGCTGTAGATTTTGCACTAACACCTTGTGAAGCTGAACGCTGAGCGGCCCGACCAAGCAAGGAGTCAGAGGCAGAACGTCCAAATAGAACCCGGTGTGGGCATTTATTAAACGATCAACACAATGACACACAGCCTCAATCCTGCTGTTGTTTCCCTGAGCACAGCCTGCCGCCACCAGGATCTCACACACCTCTCCCAAACAGAAAAACCCCAGAGCCTAAATGCACAACCCAATCAACCCAACAGGACACAGGTGAGGGGGCAGGAGACAACACAGGGCACCAGGTGCACACAATCAACGGCAACAGACATGGGGAAAGGGAACACATTTCAAAATAAAATAAAATAAACACTACATCAATAAATTGTATAAATTGTATAAAAATTTGCACATATGCAAGCCCGAAACCGTCAGTCCACAGTGACGAAGCCATCTTCGTCACATTTCCTTCTTCCTCTCCCGAAAGAGAACAGTACCTCATTCCTGCGACACTTATGGATCTTGGCCATTTTGCTCTCCTCCATGTGTCTCCACTCCGCCCGGTGTTTCTGCATCTCTTTCTTCTGGATCCTCTGTCTTGGACAGAGTGTGAGACTCTGTCTCACAGGTAGGTTGCAGTGTAACATCAGAGAAGACTGGGACTCAGCACGATAGATTCAAACACACACACAGAGACGAGACAAGAAGAGAGAAACAGTCGGAGTCATTTCAAATGGCGTGCTCAAAAAAGAGAAAGGTAGACAACGAAAACAGAGCATTTAATGAAATTTTTTTTACTGGACCTCTTTGAAATGCAATTGAATGCCCCTGCTTTATAGCAACAATAATAATAATAATAGCAATAATAATTGGGAGGGGGGGCGCGGCTGTTCTTATGTTCTCTGAGGGGAGGCTCACCTTCCCACACTTTGAAAACCCCTGCTCTACGGCATACCATCCAACCTCCTCAATAAACTCCAACATATCCAGAACTCTGCTGCCCGCCTCCTCACCCACACCCACTCCCGAGACCACATCACTCCCATCCTCCAGAACCTCCACTGGCTCCCCGTCCGTCAAATAATTGACTTCAAAGTCCTCCTGATTACTCACAAAGCACTCAACAATCAGGCCCCCCCCCCCCAAGAATATTAAGTCAGCCTCTCTTACGGTGGTCTGGTCGTAGATTCTGGACGTTTTAGATTTACAAGAAATCCCTCCGGCCGGGGTTTGGAGAGCACGGCGTAAATCAGACAGCGTAAAAAGTCCCGTTTAGAGATAACCCGGTCCCGGTAGAAAATTTAATCGAATCTACCGGGGTCCCGGTCAGAGGGTTTTAGGAATTACAGTACGCTGACCACCTGGATAGTACGATATAAACTTGGTATATAACTCCCGGTGGGATTATTTTGTAACAGACACCTACTGCGCACTCGTTGTCTAGTCGTAAAATCGGTACGGAGTAAAGCGAGATAGAACGAAGAAAGGTTCGGACAAAAAACTTACCAACTATAGACGGAAATAACACCGTCTTAATGTCGCGCTGAAATGTCCGGACCGTATACACCGTATGCGCGAGGCGCGAAAGTTCCCCAGAGAGAAGGCGACTAATCCACCTCTAAAACGGGATATCCGCCTCGGGGGGAAAAGACTGCAGTCTTGGATAAGTTATTAGTCGAGGCACCGGGAGCAAATATCTCTAAACTCCAAGTATACGCTCCTTTTCTCTCTCAAAACGCGACAAAAGACTGTGAACCACTCAGCGGACTGTTGGCCCTGGGTCAGTAAAGTACATATTTTCTACATGTTTTTCACATAAAACGTACTATCGCAGGCGAAATCAGTTTCTTGGCAAAATCGAGAGGAGGTTCTGTAGTAAAGAAGACTTTCCTGATTAGTAGAACCAGTGCTTGCTCGAGCTCTTGGTTTTACGTTGGTGGTGCCCTTTGGTCCCTTTCAGTCCCCGCCCATTTTTGGTTTCGAATAATAATTTCACAGAGTGAACTTTTCAAGATATACTCGATTGGCCGTCTTTGTCATCCGTTTCCCGACCAACCCTGGTGCGCTCGCCAAGGATCCCATTCGTTCTGCTCCTCTATGTCCCAGTCCCTCGTCCGCTCCCGTCCGACCGGTCCGTCTCGTCACTTGGCCGTACCCTCTCGCTAGACCCACCATAATACGCCCTTCGCTCCCTAATGCATAACATTGGAGCAATATATTATTATTATATTATTATAATACACACAAAAATGAAGAAAAGACGAGTTTACGAAATGTCTGATATCACTTTCCTTTTCTTGTTGTATTATCATGTATATCAATTTCAATTTCACGTTTATATGTTTTGTTATGTGAATTTTCGGCTAACTTCTCCACTCAAAAACATTATAAAAACTTCCACCACTCATTCACGTCAGAGACTACCACTTCCTCACTCAAGTTCTCCTCCCCGTCGCCTGCCTCTTCCGAGACAGGGGGGTCCAGGGCCACTAAACCCACGCCCCACCCTACATATCCTCCTAACCGAAGACTACCGCCTCGTCGCCCTTCCCCATAGCCAACACGTCGTCCCAG
>NW_011334760.1:98544-111618 GCF_000735185.1 Notothenia coriiceps
CGAAACTTTTCAGACGTCTGTTCTGCCGTTCGCTTTGTGGAAAATTTTTACGCACAAAAGACTTACCTCTAGGCCGATTCGATTGCAACATATATACGGAGCTGGCAGGTTGTGAGTGTTGTTGCCGGATATGTCTGTATTTATTTGGTCGCTGACATAGGCGGTACTGTGTCTGTCAGACACCAAACCATTAACAGATTGAAGACAGATCAAAGACTTGTCTATACTCCTCGACCTCGAGACTCCCGATTGTCGATTGCCGACTACAACCAAAACACCAAAGTGTAACTTCTACTGCGTGCCGAGGCGGATGTGACGCCAATGATATTAATGACAGGGGTCAAGGATTTGACATAACCTTTGCGTCGTATTTCAGCTTGGACCGGATGGTTCCGGCATCGATATGGTACACTCTCGGGAGGTCACCTTTACGCGGTGTTGCACCTACAGTAACTTCTGGAAATGTTTCGCCGAGAGAGCCACGACACGCAAACCTGCTTACGGGACTATCCTTGTGTAGGGTTTGTCAATGAATTTACGTTCCTTTACACAGTTACTAAAATTGGACTTTTACCCTCCAAACTATACCCGGACATTAACAAGTAATGACCTCGTAGATCTAATAAGAAAAATTTCTCGCCAAATTACTGACGTCAAACAGTCCGGACACCTTTTTGTGGGACTCACTTTCTCTGAATCAAATGATACACTTCATCTAGACTTCCGGTACGTTCCTTTTGGAGAACCTTTTTAGGACAACCTTTATATCCACCCGCTATACTGCTATATATAGCAGCTCTGCTATAATCCAGAGGTGCTATACGGAAAGGTCTCTATAGTATAGATAGCACTTCGGGGCTTTTTATTAACATGCAGGATGCGGTGGTTACCGGACGCACGGGGACTATGACAATTTTAGAGCTCAAAAGAAATTTTCGCAGTCTTGTCACCCAAAGACTTGACGCAATACGACGCAAGTGTTGCCTGCGCTACGCTTATAAGATTGCGACCTCAAAAGTGCGCCGACAGCCGATACAAATGAGGACAGTAAGTTTTCCTACGCGACCTTCCCCCGCCCCGAATATAGGTCCATTTATGACACCACCTTTGGTTGATGCTGTTTTAATTGGATAAAAATGGCACTAAATTAACATTAATTAGTGCAAAGTTTTACTACGGCGGTTTTTACTAACCGGTATCAGTATGTTGTTACTTTGGCAAAACTGCTCCACCTTAGAAATCTGCTCAAAGATTGCTGGTCACCCTGTCAAAGACTTTCTGACTCACAGACCATAATAACCCTAGAGACTGTCCAACAGCATCATCTGGGACCCAAAGAATGCTCTAACAGAGAATCTGAACTGCTACCATCTAATGGAGATTGAATAAAGTCAGACTGAAGCATCCTTTGTGCTCCAGTCAATCCTCTCAGTAAACACAGAGCTGAATCCAGATCAGATGCACGCTGAAGGCTCTTTGAGCAGCTCTCACTGATCCTGCTGTTATGTTTAGGGTTGGGTACCGAGAACCGGTTCCAACATTTCGATTCCAACGGCATCATTTAGAAATGTGAATTTCAGTTCCGATTTTCGATGCCTGAGGAAATGTTTCTCGCCGCTCTCCGTAGCCTACTGTATGAATGCGGCGGGGCGGGAAATGTAGCGTTGTACCTACACTTCCTACAGCGTAACCTGGGACCAGGGCCGGCCCGTCACACTGGCGTTGTAGATGTTCGCCTAGGGCGCCAGTTCTGGGGAGGCGCTGCGCTTGGAGCTCTGGGAGGGAAAACACATTTTTGACCGTTGGTGCTTGTGACGAAGGGAACTTCGTCACTATGGACTGACGG
The DNA here is from genome assembly GCF_000735185.1 of Notothenia coriiceps. Taxonomy (NCBI): domain Eukaryota; kingdom Metazoa; phylum Chordata; class Actinopteri; order Perciformes; family Nototheniidae; genus Notothenia; species Notothenia coriiceps. The sequence continues at coordinate 100,391 of NW_011334760.1, forward strand.
CTTTGGGCCAGGTGATATTGCACTTTATTAGCGTGATTGCACAGGACAGTTAACATTGTATTGGTATTTGCACATCATTTATACAAATTATTGAATTAGTATTTTTTTAACTGATTAAACCGGATTTATTGAAATGTCGTCTGGATGCTGGTATAAGGATGACAGCGGGTGAGTGTAATCAGGGTGCAAATAATATGTTGAATGTCTGTGGCTAATGATTGTGTGCACATGGGGCCCTGGGTTGTCTCCTCCCCCCCTCACCTGTGTTTAATTGCTCCCCCTCACCTGTGTCTTGTTAGTGTCTGTGTATTTAAGTGCTGTTTCTTGTTGGGCTGGAGGTGTGTGTGAGATCCTTGTGGCTGCAGGACATGAGGAAGGAGAACAGCATGATTGAGGCTGTGAACTTTGTACACATTTGAATAAATGCCCACGTTGGGTTATATTTTTGGACGTTCTGCCTCTGCCTCCTTGCTTGGTCTGGGCCGCTCAACGGTCAGTCTCACAGTGCTCATCCTAATTTTTGGCGTTGATGTAACAACATTCATAATTAAGTTAATGTAACACCATTTTCCTCCCGGTTACACTTTTCATTTGCCCTGTACGATGGGCGCTGTAAGTGATGAAAATGGGGGATGTTGGCTTATCTGGCACCCGCAGCTCAAAGCCAAAGTGAGAGCGTGGGAGCGAGCGAGGGAGAGAGGGAGGGTGCACCGGTACCAGCGCTGTTGTTATTAGCATCTGGTGCTAGCTGTGCTAACGGATATAAGAAGAAGATGTTTCTACAATGATGTGGAGGGAGAGTCCTCTCCTGTCAGACTGAGAGGCTGATAACTACAGCTCAGTGAGGTAAAGGACTCAGTGTTTAGATTATCTCAGTGGGTCTCAAACATTTTGATCACAATTTATGTAAACAAATATTTCCAAGGCACTCCTTTATAATTAATGTTTGAGACCCACTGAGATAATCTAAACACTGAGTCCTTTACCTCACNGTGGCCTTTGCGCCCTGAAAAAATGTGTAACACCAAAGGCCAAATGGCCTTGCCCCTAAAATGACGAAATTCCAAGCCTGCTGTAAAGACACATGTAGAGAAAGGTGGGCACAGACAGACTGTGGGACGAATAAGGAAAGGTAGAAAGATGGAGAGAGGTTTGACGATGGAAATAATTCCCACTTCAGATCACACACACAGATGCAGTGCTGCTCTCTGCTCCATCTCATCCTCTCCTTTTTCCTTTCTTTCTTTCATTATCCTCCCTGCCATCTTCTCATCCTCCCTCTCCACATCACCGACCTCTGCAAATCTTTCTTTATCTATTCCCTTTTTTTATATTTTACTTCGTGTCACCTTTGAAGTCTGCCATTCCCTCACATTTCTTCGTCGACTATCTTTCTCAATCTGCCTCCCTGAGGTCACTATTTCAAGGTTTTTGGTAAATGTAAAATGTACTCTTTAATTAGCCTGGAAAGGATCTGGTCAGATGGGCTCGTAAGATGTTCCCATCGCAGAGAGAAAAACACTGCATGATAATCATATTGACAGGGTTAGGCTGGTGGACAGAGATAGGCTGATGATGCAGTCGGAGGTACATGTATGTAGGTAAGTAGATAAAGAAAACAAACAAGAGGAAAAAAGGGGACAAAAACAAAGTCAGCACCACCTGGAAAATCTAATTTAATACAATGGTCTTTTTTGTGTGACTATGTCAGAGTGGTAACAGCCAGGGGTGGACTGGGGGGAAAAAGTGGCCCAGGGATTAATTGACAGACAGGCCCACTTAACGCGCGGCATGTATCGGCCGGTCGGCGACGAAAGTATGTTACTTAACAAAAAACCCAATGCATTTTATGTTACTTTGGTCTTTTATTCATATTGTAATCACATTACCTGAGCCCTTGAGTTGCCTAGAGCAAAATAGTTACAGCATATATTTAGTGATTTTAATGTTAACAGATCATTGATGCAATAACATTTGGACCCAATTTGCCTGACTTGACGCATGGAATAAAACATGGGCGTAGGAAGCATCCTCAATGTGGGTGAGACAATTTAACAGGGGGTGTGGGCAGGTGGTGGACCTCACCTCCTCTAGGGGGGTCAGGGGGGCAAAATTATGGACTAAATCTATGGATACATCTCTCAACACCCATATGAAACAGAACTGTAAACAGATTTACTTTTTCTTTCAACATTAATTTGAACAGCAAGTGGAGGCAAAAGTGACTGCAACCAAAACAATAAACCTGCTAGCTAACTAACCTAAACTCAGTAACAGAATGTGGGCAACACGTTCTTCTCCACAAACGCCTTTACGCTTTGGAGCTTGTTTATCCATGTGTGAGCAACTGCCAGCTAGGTCTCTCAGTCACTCACTCCTGATTGTTCACTGCGCAGTGACAGCTGCTACGGGCCTGATGTGTGAAAGTGAAACTATCTGATAGATAGAACAAAGGTAACCTATCAAAACGGCCCAGCCCAGCCCAGTGAGGGCCACACAATCCACTCCCAAGGAGTGGCCGTAACACTTACAAATGTGAGCCAGGAAAACTCCCGGTATTCCCAATGGCCAGTCCTTCCTTTTATAATATCTTTAGATAGTGATGGATATTATTGTTCTATATTGTAAAAAATCTCTCCATCTCTGAAGTAAAGTGAACAATGAAGCTTATATGAATATCCTTGGGGAAAATAAAGCAACTTAAAAGGAATGACAGGGGGATAGAGGGTCACTTCAGAGCCCTTCTCCAACAATATAACAAGAGCGACACCAAAAGCTGTTTGTTCGAAGGATAGAGGGCGGAGAAGAAAAACGAGTGTGAGCAGCGCGTCAGCCGTAGATAGCAGACATACAGTAGATCAAGAGGAAGAAAGATAGACAGCGACAGCCGAGGAAGGGCAGAGTGAGGCAGACAAAAACACGGCAGGAAAACAAGAGACGTTATATCCTGCGAGGCATCTCTCTCCCGGAATTTGGCAGATTATTAGAAGCGTGACCCTCAAAGGCTTCAATCCCCAGCTAACGAGGGCAACGTCTTGAAGTGACATTTCCGAGCCGAAGGAGGAAGGGGAAAAAAAGAAAAAGAGCGAGCGATTTAAGAAATGAAAATGTTTTTGTTGAGATAAGCTTGAGATTTAAACAAAAAAAGGGTCACCGCCCCAATAGATGTATTACATATACACACAGACTCGCCAGCAAATCACACAAACATGCTGGGAGACATATTCCCACAGGATGCACCCACACACATGTAGCAGGTCATTTCCCCTCTGGCTCATATATTATTACCGATTTGGGAAGGGGAAGTTTGTTCACTAAATATTTGATGGACACCTCTACAGTAGCTGCAATGAGATTAACAGATTAATCTTAAGGATGTGTTTATCAGTGTGTCATTGTGTGTGTGTGTGTGTGTGTGTGCGTGTGCGTGTGCGTGTGCGTGTGTGTGTGTTCAGTGCCACACGAGCCCAAAAGTTAATTAAAAATGAATCAAACATTACACAGGCAACGACAGCATACAGCTCAAACTGAGTGATAAGGTCACACTTGCAAAATGAAAACAAACAAAAGGTCAATGTTTGGAGAGAAAAATAACAGAAACACCAGAAACAAAACAAATATGCTATGAACCAAGAACCACAGCTTGTTGGGATATTAGATCTAATTTAGTTTTTCAACATAGGATACTTTAAAGATCTGATAAAGGTATTTACAATGTTATACAGATATAGGTCTTTAGTTCTGTATTGCAAATTGATTTAGTTTTTATTGTCAGGTACAGTATTTCCTGGTAAAAAAAATATTGATTCAAATTAATGAAGCCTTTTCTTCACACTTTCTGTTGTGACAATGTCTTTTTTGACAATTATGGAAGAAGTTGTACTAATACCAAACGGTGACGTATTCTTTTTACAGTTACATGTTCCATGTCAGACCTTTACTACATGATGTATTTGGATAATATTACTGCTGGATTATTGTGTATGTTGCATTTGACTGTTGTTGATGTTTATGGTTGTGATTATTTGAACTCCCTTGAATCCAAATGTGCAGTTTTATCTATTGCAATGCATCATATTCTTTAAGATCATCATATGTTTGTCGCTTCGTTGCTGTTCTATAAGAACCACATATCTCTATTTTTGATAAGCTGTTTTCAGCTTTGTGAAGATGCATTTAGATGCTTATCCAGGAGGGATTTTAATGTACTTATCTTTGAAAAGTAAGAGATTCAAATAAAGGAACACTATCCTTAAGTATGTCAAAATCAACAGGTCTGGGGAAAGGAGATGAAAAACAAATCTGTACCAGCAAAGTAAAAAGTACAATATTCCCAACTGAGAAGCGCTGATATTATAAGTATAAAGTCTTAATCTTAAAATGGAAATACTCAAGTAAATGTGTGCTTAAATATAGTTATTGTGGAAAAGTACTGTAGTTACATTCCATCATTCCTATAAACTAATGGTGGGCTATAGCAGCTATAGTTAGCCAACTTTAGATACATAGATACATTGTTGTCTAACTACTGAGAAATTAATTAGACTCTCGAAGAGTGTTCATTAATCCAGAGCATCCAACTTAATAGTATGTTCACAAATATTATTCAAATGTACACAGGGCTATAGCAGCTGCAGGTACAGAGCATTGTTCAGGGTTATCTCAACAACAGAAGCTGAGTAAAGGAGAGATATTGCTCATCAGGTTTACCACCCAGAAATTCCTCATCTTACTTAACTGTTGTACACCATTGGACCATTAATCCCCAATGGTTGCTATCTTCTTAAACAAGCATAAGAAGCCACCATGGCTGAGGAGGTAGCTCTGACGGAGCAACCGGGGGCCACTTTGTGTCTGCAGCCTGGAGATTAGCGAGCCAGCGGAGATTTACTGAGGATAAATATAAAGCCGAGCTGAACAATGAACGCTTCTGGCCAAGATTGTTTAAGGGGATAAGATGTTCACAAAAAGATGCCTCAATGTGGAATAGAGTGTGTGTTTGAAACAGTGTGTGCCTGTGTGAGATTAGCTGTCTGGTAAGCATTTTTGGGGGGTGGGTGTGATTGCATGTTGGTGTGTGTGTGAATAAAGTTATGTGATGAGAGAGCTGTAGTGAAAATGCCAAAGCCAAAAATACCAGACGGTCCTATTCGGAGGCCTTTGAAGCAACACAGCTTCAAATGCAGAGGCAGCTTAAAGGACTTAGGATAGGAATTGATCTGACAACCCCCCCCCCACACTCACAAACCCACACACACCACTTTTGAATATAATCAGGCCCAGTAGAACCTGCTGCGTTCAGAAGTTTCAGTCAACATCTCCATAGTATATGTCAAAGCCAGCTATTGGAGGGATCTCGCTGTCACAATCTAACACAAATGCACAAGGTTGGTCAATATGATGGCAAATGAAAGATCTCTAGAAGTCTTACCAAAGTCGGCAAAGGAGGACTGTCCGACAGTTTTATTTGGTGGTTCTGCAGGCAGGACATCATCAACTCTGGTGAAGTTCCCATCCTGAGAGAGAGAGAAAGAAGAAATTGGTAAAAACTCTCCACAAAACCTGACTAACTTTCCTCGTTCCAATTCTGACAGAAGAGTTCAGAAGAGATCCAGTCCAGAACCCCCCGAAATTCAAACACCATTAGCTTCCTTTGTGGACACTATAGATGTTCATTGTAAAACAGCATACATGAGACAGTTAGATATGTAAATGACATCATCAGGTAAATGGTAAAACAACTGAAAAAACTTTCAGTCAAATACAATGAAGAATCCTAAAGATAACAGTTGGTTTGAAAAAGGATGTGAAGAAATTAAGCAAACACTAGTATTTATCAAAAACAGAAATATGGAGGAAATATAGACTTGCAACTTCTTTACTGTGACACACTTAACAATACAAACACACAATCGGAATAAAAAATAAGAAGAACAACACAAACACAAACAAATGAAAACAATTGAGGAGTCCACAACAACAGATTATTGGAAAATATATGGGCACAATCTTAAAAACTGTTATTAGATAGCTGGATAGATGGATGTATAGATGGATGGATAGATGGATAGTCTAACATACAGTAATGTCTAACGGTTAGCATAATGGTTATTTTCCTTTTCTATACATGGCCAAGGCTCATGGAGCGTTCAATGGACCGTAGCGAAGCAGTCCGTCGGGAAGGCTTTTGTGTTCATCTATGCTTGTGCATAAGCATTAGAAATACATACATGTTGGAGCTCTTCACTGTATAAATGCATATATTTCCCGACAGATGCTAGAAGCTGCCAGATTCTAAATAGCCCCATCATTTAAAGCTGTGGTTTTTATGGACCACTTCCACAGTTGGATCATTTCTAATAAATGATAACATTTACTCATAGCATTGGTCCTGCATCCTGTATACTATAAGTAGGTAGAGTTAAAGTGTGTCATTGTTCTACTGCTAGGGCTGCATTACTAGGATAGTTTTTTTGGATTCATTGTGTCATCTATACACTCAGAACTTTGCACACAAAAGTAACACACCATATATTGCCAGAACATTTGAATGAAAACACTGATTGTTTTGTTTTTGGCTTAAATATTATATTATTATTATATATATAATAATATATTAAATATTCTTAGTTTAACATGTTTGCTATTTCCTAATAGTTTTCTGTTAATCAAAAAAGTTATTCATTGACATATAGCTTCAGTAACATTTCATTTCAGTGCTGCAACTAATGACTTTGTGTACCATGGGTATGGGTATGATTTATTAACTTATTAACTATTTTTCTAAATTCCTTGTCTAAAAAACTGAAAATGTATATTTATTACAAAAGTGTCACATTTAAAGTGCACCTATCATGCTTCGTTTAGGCAATAGCATATGTCTCAGATATATACAAATATATAAAAAACATGTCTATGAAGTGTTTTGCTCAAAATACCAAACAGATCACCCATTCTAGCCATGCCTCATATCCCTCTATTTCACTTCCTGTTTCAAAAGTGCTGATTTGGGGTATAAAGTAAAAAAATTTAAAGAATTGATAACAAATTAAAAAAGGAGGGGGCTGAGCTCATGCAGGACCCAGCAGCTACTGTCTAAACTAAATACTGCCGTGATGAAACGCCATATCATGGATTATCAAGGATTATTTCTGAAACAGTATGGAGCTCAAAGGCTTTCTCTCTTGCCAGTTATACCACAAGGTGAGTTCCTTTTTATTTCCTGCTTCTTCACACACATGCTCTCCAGTACAGGTTAGCTCTGAGTGTTAGCGATGCTAATGTAAACACCGACCATATTACATCCAAAACAGTCGGGCATTGTTTCTGATAGCAACTTTCTGATAGGGCCGTGGGTTCACATTTCAGATATTACGTCATATCGGACGCAAACCTGGATCAGCTCCGTTGTACCCCCATTTTTAGAGATTTGGGTACGGAGGAAAAGAGAGAGGGTTTTATTTTCTGACGCTGCGTGGGTTTCCTGACACACTGGGGACACATATTGATGTATAAAAGACATCAAAAAGTGCATTTTGCATGATAGGTCCCCTTTAAGATGCTACAACAAATTACTTCAACAGGAGATTGTGAAAATAAACTAATCGATTAATTGACCATTCAGTTCACCTGTAACTGATTACATTTTTAGAATAAGAAGCATACTTTATTCACACCGCAAGTGGAAATTATGTTTTCACTCTGTTGATACAGTATACAGTAGGGTGGCCCTTAAAATGGAAAGTCGGAAAGTCCAGCTCACTTTTATGCTGCGCTTCCATTACAGTTTAGGAACTGGGGTAGTATTTATAATAACGCAGTGTAGGCAGAGCCGTGACGTCATCTTCAACGAGCACCTCAGAAAACCAACATTAGCCGTTAGCTGTGAGCACTCAAGCTCACAGCTCCTCATATCTGTTCAGAAACTAGACAAAAGTTAAACAAGTACAAAAACACGGACTGTCTGGGTCATGGCGAATACAGTCGCTGGTTTATTTATGTCTGTATAGGCCGTTGTTGTGAGTGTGGACGGTCGGAGCATTTACAACGTTAGCTTAGCCGATCTCCATTTAGACAACACACATTTTAAAAGGTTTTTCGCCTGCCGTCTGTCTGCAGACTTGTCAAAGCATTAATTCATTGTTTTTACTAACCGGTATCAGTATGTTGTTACTTCGGCATCATTTTGAAACGTGTATTACAATTAAATCACAGTCAAACATGTTCATCTTGTTGTATTTGTAACCCCTTGCCAGGGATTCTTTCTCTAGTTTAGCAAACTCAGCCCGACTCAGCCCTGTTTGTTGGCCCCGATAGAACCACGATTTAGTCGGGCCAGAAAAAAGGTGAAAAAGTTGCCCTGGACCGGAACTAGGCCTAGTGGAAACGCAACCAAAAACGGGCCCGGAACGACACGGCACGGCACGCTTAAACCGCGCCATGGTGGAAATGCGCCATAATAGAATGAATTCTGGGGGTTGAAGCTAAGACTTTCCGACTTTCAATTTTAAGGACCACCCTTCAAGCTAAACTTCAAGGTTGATGAGGGAGGGGTCAATGTTGTTGGAATTAGAATAAAATTCACCAGGAGAGTTTTCTTGACTATCTTAACAAATTGCGTTGGTTGGAGCTTAAAATAAATGAATTTGAAAATGTACATGGCACTAAGGACCACCCTAGTAAACAGTTCACCTGGAACACGCCCTGCAACAGTTGGGAATATATTGCATCGCTCAAGGACACTGTTTTTTCTGTCAGTAGCCATCCAGTTCAGCTAAGATCTCCTGTGAGCCCTGAAGGCCAATAAACTCAGGCCGCATCACTCGATGGTCGTAGCACACACCGGATAAACTGAACAGAAAATAAGAATTAGACCAGGGGCTGCTGCTTCTCAGGTGGGAAGTAGCGCTTCAACGTGTGCCGACATGACACGTCATCTCAGGGTTTCTGGGTCTTGATCGTAAAGATATATGCGCTTATAAAAACTATGGGTGAGAGGATTCTGAAACACATCGGATACCATCCCCTTGTGGTGCCCTTTACAGAGGGCAGAAAGAAGAGCAGATAAGCATATTAAGGGTGTGTGTGTGTGGGAGAAGATGTTATTGTATGCAGTAGGTAACTGTTGCCTGCTGATACCAGCCTTAGTGATTTATGAGAAAGAGAGGGACAGAGAGATGCAGGGATTGAGTCAGGGAGAGCAACATATGTATTATGTATAAGTGATGCAAGTGTTGCAGGGAGTATGTGTGGTAAAATACTGCAGTCACCATTGAGTTCAAGCCAGCCATCATTTAAACATACACAATGTTTAACATTTACATTACTATCTTATTATATATGTTGCTGTCTACTGCTATTACACTTCATTCAATGAAAATGAATTGAGAAGCAAAGAGGAGGTAACTTAAAATCAAAGAAATAGATTGAGTGAAGATGTATTTTTCATTTGAGCAAGCTTAATTATTATTTAAATAGGATATATAATGCTCATTTTCAGGTTCATATTTCTATTTTGTTTTTTTCTTGTACATGTCTCCATGCATCAAAGTTAAAAAAAGGTCTTTATTGTTCTCATACTGCCTGTGCAGCACCTCTTTTCAGACCAAAAAGTGACATCATATTTATTTATTATCTTTAATTAAATTAGACATTAAAGTCTGTATAGGCCCTATACATAGGTAGATGAGTGTTTTTTAAGATAGCAGTTCTGTAATGGCAGGAAACAAGTTATTCAGCCTCATGGTGGTGTATAATACTGCCAGACACCTGTCAGAGAAAGCACCCACTTGATCATCTTAATGGCAGTCTCACATTCCCCCCCCACCCTGAGACAGTTAGATTGGGAGTTTAATGAATAGTGCTGCCAGTGTGAGGATCTGCTGGATATATGATGCTGTGGGGCCTGAAGTTCTCTTTGGTCAGTTAATACATCAATATTGTGTCATCTGAATGAGGCTTTGGCACGTCTTCTCATGCTTGATTGTGGCATAAAGAACTTAAAATATTTCATTCACGCTTTCTCGCTTGGTTGGAGTCGTTTACCGCACTGTTGTGACTAAAAGAGAGCTGAGTCAGAAGGCAAAGCTCTCGCTCTACAGGTCCAACTTCGGTCCTACCCTCACCTATGGTCATGGAGGGTGGGTCATGACTAGGGTTGGGTATCGTTTGAATTTCCACGATTCTGATTCCGATTCTATTTTTCGATTCCGGTTCTTAACGGTTCTCAATTCCGATTCTTTGAGGGGCAGGGTAAAAAAATTATACATGCTTCTTCCACCAAAAAAATTACATTTATTCGAGAAACTTTTACACAGTAATAATATTCACATTCAGTCTGTTTATATTCACTGCTATGTAACTGTAACCTGAGAACCACTGAAGCTACAACAGTGCAACTTTTAAAGGAAACCCCCCCCATTTAAAAACAGTTCTTGTTGAGAAAAACAAGCATATCTGCCTTCTCAGGCATACCGGGAAGAAAGGTTTGAACATTTTAAAGTAAAATGCTTCAATCTGGTGCACTTTAAGCAGAATTACTAGAGACTAGATCTAGGGGGTAGAACTCTAAACACCCATATGAAAAAGATTGGTTTACATTTTAATAATTAAATAAGTATGTGAACATAACCAATAACCTACCATAGCCAATAACAAATACTTGTAACGTATTTTATTTTTGTTGTTCATTCATATCTTATTTTACTTTTTTATTCATGCATATTTTTTTTATCTCCAGTTTAAAACGATATGTCTGGTTTACTGTCCTATAGCATACGTTGGAATGATTTCAAACCTCTTTTATCCCAATAATTATAAAGGAGTTCTTTGGAAATACTGTACGTGTTTACATAAATTGTGATCAAAACGTTTGAGACCCACTGAGATAACTTAGACTAAAGTGAACTATCTAAACACTCAGAGTCCTTTACCTCACTGAGCCAACACACTCTCACTCCATAATCGTCCAGGAGCTACGCTTGGTCAGGGTCCCGAGGCGTGCAGTTGGGACGCTCCTAGGCTCCTTCAGCTTCATAAAGGGACGCAAATAGCTTTCAACTGATTGCAATGTATTCCCATCTGTGGCGGGATTTGACGCTCATGGAAGCACGGCATTCGTTTGTGTCGGCTGCCCTTAAAAGGCAATGTGAGCGTCCATTCCCATTGGATAACGGAGAATTGTACACCCGGATGTAAGTATTCCCATTACTGTCGATTGATTTTACAGT
>NW_011334761.1:0-3826 GCF_000735185.1 Notothenia coriiceps
TAATTGAAAATAAATTAGTATAATGAGTTATTGATATTCCACCGGTTCTCACACCATTTCAGGGACTTTATCACTGCATTAGAACAGACCACCCAAAGGTACTTAGTAGGAACTTTTAAGTGATGAAATTCTACAACTGTTGTAACTGACCAAAATCTTCTCCCAGAAATGACTGTCTAGAATGCCGTACCCCAGAGTAGAACGTACAACGGCCCCTTCTAGAGAACATATTACTTTCATACCTTAAATGGTATGAAAGGAGGGAGGGTAAATTTCTCATGAGGAGACAGTTACAAATGCTAGCAGAACAAGACGACCCACCCCCGTATACAGATGTTGATGACAATGATGAGTTAGTTTAAATGATATGGATGTTCGGAGATGAGATTGATCAATGAATGTCCAGCTGATGTGATTCTTTACATTATGAAATCATGTGAAGAAGTGAGCAAAATAAAATGCTAAAATGGAGTGAATCCATTTCAATTTACTTTACGCTATTCCAAGATAGTTTATTTTTATTTTTCAATTTACTTTGCCAATCCAAGATATTTTATTTTATTCTTTATTACTTTATACTATTCTAATATGGTGGATCTCATGTTGTAAAAATCATTGCTATTCTAAAATGGTTTGTTTCTTTTCACTTTGTAAAAACAAGTGCCTTAACACTGAGCGTGGTATGAGAACGGTTTCTGTGAAAGGAGGGACGAAGAAATGTTCTGATACCAAGCCATTGCTGCTATTTTGAAGAATGATATTGAATGCAAACACTAGAAGTTATACACAAGGGAAAACTTTTAGGTTTGAACCAGACAAGAATTTATTTTGTATTTTTGTAAAGTTAAGCCTATTGAACCATTCCATTTAGATTGTATGTTTGTAATATGAGATATGTAATATGCAAAGTTCAGATGAAGAACTCATTGATTTCAATATTATACACACCTTTTAGGTGTGTAAGGAGGGACTGTTAGAAATTAAAATCAATGTTTTAATGGGAAATGTAGCTTAAACATACCGTCAGTTTAAATGCTCTTTTATACTGAAAAACCAGAAATTCTTGTGCACAAGCAGTTAAGCTTTTATTATGACAATCCTTCATCTACGGTTAGCATTTAGCATGTGGCTAATATACGATTTCCTAAAGAGGTGAATTTAGTAGCGAAATGATATGGAGTGGTGCAAACCGAAGCCTACTGATTTAACACTACAACTATAGATGTCGAGATACTACCATGCTGAATATTAAATGAAGGTACAGTTTATTTGAATACATTATTGTTTACAGACGAGAGTAGCATGTGACAACATCCGGAATGACCGGAAACCAAACGAGTCGAGAAGTATTTTTTAGAGTATTGATTACAGCGTTTAGAATGTGTTATATGAAAAGTGATGAAAGAGAATATGAGGAGAAAAGGCGTGTTAAGCATATATTGAATGTGAAAAGAACCAATCCTCTGTTTAAATGCAACAACGGACATTGGAGACGAGGCGAGCCGGCTGGCGGGGAGGAGCCAGCAGAGGATATATAACAGCACCGGAGGAGAGATCGGCCTCTTCTCTTCCCTAACGAGGAGCGGATCACAGCTGTTTGTCTGACTGAACAATATCATGCTTGTGACCAACCCGCGCCTCTTTTAATTAAAGTACCCAATTGAACTTTCACAGAGACTCCATTTAGTCTCCTTTTAAAGCTTCTCTCCTGGACGGGAGAATAACGAACACAGTTTACAATTGCTATCGAGATGTTAAGAGCATTCCATGGAATATAACAAAAAGTGTTTTCTGAAATAAATTGCATACTCCATGGAATTATAACTGAAGATCGTCAGCTGTCTTCCTCTTCCGTTTTTCTCCTCCATACGTAAAGGCTGCAGCACCTTTGACAACTTCTCTCTATATATCAAACATACCGGTAAACCAGCATCGCTTGCTGTGAAAGCATATAACTGTCCACGCAGAATAAAATCCTGTTTTCCTCCGGTAGTTTTCTTTTCTTTGATTTATCCATAGTTCGCTCATGGAGCCGGGGATCAGGTTATTCTCCTGCAAGAAAAGGCGCTAGCGCGGGACCGTAGCAGGATGTGACGCATATTTTAGTTGACCTAATTAAAACCGTTTTGTTTTTTATTTGTGTCATAGTACAAGATACGAAACATTTTCAACCATGCAAGAAAATATAAATAGTCCTACAAATACTTTTATTTTATTTCCTTCTTATTTTTGTCTAAGCTCAAGGGAGCCAGAGCAGAGGGCTTAAAGGGCCGCATGTGGCTCGAGGGCCGCGGGTTGCCGACCCCTGGGTTAAACCAAATATCTCTCAGAGGGGTGTGGGGACTGGCTCCTTATTTTCATCTAAAGTAACAGACAGAGAATCAGCACTTTGGAAACGTATTATTTTATTCAAAGCCTGTCTCGTTCAGGAATTACGTTTTACAGTTTATATATTGACCCAAAATATGAAATGAAGTCGAGTCTACCTTTCCAGATGAATATAAAGCAGGAGAAGTCCAGTCGAGTCCGGATGATAAACGGCCCTGAAAACTGACGGCCCTTTAGGGCTCTTCTGAGGACACATCAAATGTTTTTGACAACGTGATGGAAAACATATTGCAGAATTATTCAGCAGGTTTCATTTACCAAATAAAAAGCTACCAACAGGTCAAAAAGGATCAGATGATGCAGAGTGTTCAAACACGTTTTGTTTTCTGGCTCTCACCTCCTGTCCAGTTACTTGTCTTTCATATTTCCCTTTTAAGTGTTTTTATTCTAAGGTTAGAAAGTAGCCTTCGCTCCAAAAGCCCCTAAAGTTACTCAGATCATGATGTAGGATGGTTTATTTTTCCAGAACAACACAGAGATCTGTTTGGCTTTAATCAAATCAGAAGCTTCCCTCCGCAGGGCTGACCGTACAGAAGTAAAACAGGAAAGAAGAAAGAAAACAGAAAGCTTCAGCACACACATGGACTGATGAAGATATTCAGCCTGTGTGTCAGGAAGAGATGAAGAAAAGGAAAAAGAGCGCTGATAGCTCGCTGCAGGAGCCGGGCATCACACTCACCGATCCAAAGATCTAGAGCTCAAAGTGAATAGCTGTCATCGAAAGATTTCAGCTTTACGGCAAGTTACGGCAAAATTATTTTAAAGGAATATTTTTATTTAAGTAAATCATTGAATACAGTCAACCTCAACTCATCCGGCAGATTCCATAACATAGTTCAGAGAGAATAGTACAAAGAAATCATACAAAGTAAAAATGTTGCCTTCATGCCAAGAACACAGGCACAAAAAAACAACATGTTTACAATAGAATATTACTTTTATCATTTAACGTGTTGCTCCATTTTATTTTATAATAAAAAATATAGATAAACAAATGTGGTCCTATGTTACATTATGGGTTCAGAAAAGGTATTGCATTATTGGTAAGTTTTTATATTTAGACTAGGGCCGGGACTCGATTAAAAAAATTAATCTAATTAATTAGAGGCTTTGTAATTAATTAATCGAAATTAATCGCATTTTTAATCACATATAAATATTTGACCTGAGAACAGTGAGAAGCAATTTTTTTCACATGGATTTTAGTATACCATTGAATAATGACTGAATACATAAGCTTAAGCAACAAAACATTGTTTATTTTTTTCAAGGTGGTACACTGGCCATAAAGTGTAGCAATAGCATATTTAGGAATATAGTACATTTCAGAGATTCAGGTAGCCTATAGGTAGGTAGACCTTCTGTAAACTATAACACTTTGTTTTTTTAGTAAAACACAATACTTTCAAGTACATTCAGAACATTGGAAACCCTGACT
>NW_011334762.1:0-2091 GCF_000735185.1 Notothenia coriiceps
CAATCTGTCTATCACCTTCTATCATGGGCCACTTCTGATTGGTTAACAATGGCTGGTACATGTGGAGCACAGCACTTCTGATTGGTGTGGATGACTGACACACAAGAAGAACAAAAAAAAAAAAGTGTAAAAAAAAAAATGTTATAAAAAAATCGCAGGCTTTGCGATTTGATAATCGCATCATTTCAAATTGCATTTCGATTTAAAATCAGTTAATCGTTCAGCCCTAACTCAGATTACAATCTAGCATTGACAGTGCGGTGTTGATGGTTTACTTTAGCTTTTACTGAATACAGATGTTTTATAGAGCAGAACCTGAGCCTGTAAGTGTCTTTGTTTTTGTGTTGGAAAGAGGTAATAAGTTCTGAAATAAGGTCTATTCGCAAGCCTGACAGATTTTAAAGTTTTGAACTACAATATATATACAATATAATATATAGCAGGTTTTATGTGTTTTGAGCGGTGCAGGTATGAGTCCTAAACCGGGAAATGAGTTAACATTTTAGCAATTCAGCACTCGCGACTCCCTCGAAGTCAATGTTTTTTTTAATGAGTTTTTGGTTAGATTCCCAAAATAATGTCTGAAGTTAATACAAGCTGCACGTTTTATATCACATTATTATCTGCAACATAAAATAAATTACACACACGTAAATGTCTAAAGCTGTGTCCCTAACGAAGGTTGCTAGTGGAACATCTAAATGTCCTCACACTGAACACCTGTCCCCTTTTAACTAAGCAGTGATGGCGTCAGTAATGCAACTGAGTTGTATTTTGTTGATAGCCTAGCATACGTTTTCTTTACTACTGGTGATTGCATTCAGGCTTCAAAGTGATAAAAATGTTTTATTTTGTGGATACTATCTACTTAGCAAAACATGTACATTTCCTAAACGCTTGTTTGCCACAGAGCTTATTTGCTACAATAACCAGAAATCCAATGGAAAAATCCTTTTGGCTTTTTGTCAAGGGAAACAATGGGATGCTGACTTGGGGTCAGCCTACACAGACACGTCATCCCTGCAGCAGTCTATTCAACGATGTAAACACTGGAAAAGGGCTGATCATTAGCACCCAGTCATTGTTTTCATTCAGGGCGTAGATGTTTTTGGTGCTGGAGTAGTGGGGAAGGATTGTGTGGAGGAAAGATATGAATTTAGATGAAAGAAATGAAGAAAGTGACAAGAAATAGATTTTGTGGATATGTGAAAGTAGCCAGAGTAGTGCCAACATTTATGAGATTTGAGGATGAAAGCAGACGGAAATGAGGATGTGTGGCCTTGCTAGAGTAATTGGATGTGGCTTGTGGATTCAGCCCGACAGCTGCAGAAAGAACATGTCAGGACATGTCGCCATACAGTCATATAGATCAGTGACGGATGATGTTGACTCAGGCTTGAAATCTGACCCCAGACTAATCCGACTGAAGAAAAAGCTTGCTTCTCGCTTTGTAATGATAGAATATTCAAATTATATTTTACATTAAAAAAATATAAATGTTGGGCCTAAACACCCAATTATAAGGATTTCAAATGCATGTTTGGCTATAGGATATTTGTGTGAATCTGTTTCTAACCCATCTAAGGGTGCCCTAACTATAAAAATGTAGGGCAACAAATACATTGTTTGCAGTGCACACATTGTCAATGCAGACTGTCACATGATGCATTTCTGTGAGTTGAACATAGATTTGAATAAAGAGGCTTTTACTTTCCAGCTGTGAATATTCTTATTTTCTTCTGTTACGACATTATCTTTCTTTTTGTGTTTGAGTCTATATGAACATCTGTGACTAACACAAGCTAAAGAGATGTTCTTGTTTTGTTCTAGGACATAACATACCACTACTGTGACGTAGTTTGTTTATAGCCTAACCTTAGCTATATGCTTTGTTCAGCAGGATATTACATATTACCACCACTTTGTGCTTTTAAAGCATATATCCAATTACCACAAGTAAAACAGCTATAATACATGTGTGTTGATTGACTTAATAGTTCCTATTGTGAAATCCTAGTGGAACGTTTATGCTTGTGCCCTAAACACCCTACCCCCAATATTCCTATGTCCTCTGCACACACACACACACAC
>NW_011334763.1:0-10442 GCF_000735185.1 Notothenia coriiceps
TACGTTCAAATGAAAGTATAAGGGTTTAATGTAAACCCATTGAAGTACCAGTAGGTGTCGTTTTTTTTGGTATGTTTTGCTGAAACATTATCACAAGATTTTGCTGTGAGCCAGAGCCGTTGTGTGCCTTCTCTTTTGTTATTATTTTGACTCATTATTTTATGTGATATTGACCATTACTCAGAAGTTTTATCCTTTTTACAATGTGTGTTTACTGTTCAAATATTCTTTCAACATAATGTAGTCCTGACTTTTAACAGGTCGTTTTGTGGAACGCAGGCACTTTAAAGGTGGGGTAGTTAACTTTTTGTTATATTCCATGGAATGCTCTTAACATCCCGATAGCGATTAATATCTTAAGTGCTTTGACAAAAAATCCATAAAAAGATGTCATCTGTGGAAGCCGTAGTACTGTAAAAAGCACGACCAATCATCTGAGCCGGCCCGGCTAAAATAACTGGATGGCCTACCTGCCTGTCAGCCTTCCATCTGTGCACAAACTTATCTCGTGCCCTCATTGGTCATGTGCGCATTCGTGTGTGTTGGAGGAGGGGCAGATTTTTTCTGGCTGTGTATTTTCAAATTCTAGCGCACTCGAGCTGGTTTCTCCAAAATGACCTCCCCCACCTTTAAACTAATATTGATTTTTTAAATGTTGTTCTTTTTTAAGTGGCTAAAATACCCAATATATGTTAAATTGCTCACAAACTCAGTATATTAAGTGTGGTCTATTCCTTTGAAGTTGTAAAAGTCTGTTCTGTAGCTGACACTGATGTTTGGATAATCCTTTTTTTTGGCATGGCTGCTGTATTATAGCCCACATCTCTGATCACAACACATCACAAGAAAAAATCCATCCATTGCATAAACCACTTCAGAATAAAAACTGTGTGAGCGAGCCACTTTCAAGCTGCAGAAGTTGTCGAGGCTCTCTGGTTAATGGTAGAAACATTTAACAGTGACATTTGCAGAGAATAATGCTGGTTAATGCTGGTTAATGCTGGCGTTCGCCCATCTCTTAGGACCGACTGACTCATGTTCAACTGCTGTTCACATTGAACCCTTCTCCACTTCGGCCTTCAAAGTTCTCGTTTGAATATT
This sequence comes from Notothenia coriiceps, assembly GCF_000735185.1. Classification (NCBI taxonomy): domain Eukaryota; kingdom Metazoa; phylum Chordata; class Actinopteri; order Perciformes; family Nototheniidae; genus Notothenia; species Notothenia coriiceps. The sequence continues at coordinate 1,102 of NW_011334763.1, forward strand.
TGCTACTACCACCAAGATAATGCTGGTTTAAACTCATCCTCCAATGACCCCGTTTTCACCACCAAACTGCATTTGAGATGCAGCGCCTGATCTCAAGGTGCTTCCTCTACACGGGCCGCTGGAAACAATGAAGATGTGTGGTGGAAGTAAATGTAGAGCACACGTTTTTTTTGTGTCAGAACATTTTTTTAGGCAATTTTGAACTGAAGTAAATCAGAGCGTCAAACTATTACTTAGCACTTCACAATAATAACTCATTGCTGTTGACCATCAGCTACAAAGAGGCTAGAAAGACAAACTGACACCCTTTATGGCCTGAATTCAGGAGGCCTCTTGTCCTGATTATACTATACGTTTAACTTTGATTGCGTATGAGTAAGTAAATATGTCACATTTTCATGATCTGTTACCCCTTCAGTAGACTTTCTGTAGCTCCTTGTCATTTGAGTGTGTGTTTTAATTTATGTGTGCCTTTGAGTGCAGAATGCCGGTAATGATAAGACACCAGTACAGCTGGTAAGCTAAATGAGGACTCCTTTTAAGCCAAGCCAAGAGTGAAGAGAACACACTGCAGGGACATGAAACAAGTACACCCCCCTTTTCTTTCTGTCTCGCTGCACAAGTCTTACCTCACCCACAATCTCCCTTGCTATAATTGCATGACTGTGGCTCCATCTCCTTTCTGTTTTACATCGCGCCCTCTACAATCCCTGCGCAGAATCCATGACTGGATGTTGGGCTACAGTAATTAGAGCAGGCTGATACAGACAGAGGACACAGCGTCCCCTCATGTTCCCTCCACCTGGGCAGATATTTTTAGCCCACCTTGAATGAGCGAGAACAGGCATCAACATGGTGGCAACATGGCGGGGTGTAAGAAACGCTCAATCACAGTCGGCTACAGTTCCAGGGCCTCAACAAGGGAGCCAGCTCCAAAATACTTAATTGTCTCAACTCTTGGACTGCCTAAGAGGAAAGGAGGGCTTGTTGCGCTGACTTTCTCCTGCCATCTGTGTTTTCCAAGATCCAGAGCCGCTGCAGATAACTAAATTAACCTCTGTCTCATTCCACCCAGTCACAGTGGATGATGCAGGATAAAACACCAACACTGCATGCCACAAAACAAGTAAAGTAAACACTGCTTTCTCTCTCTCTTTATATATGCAAGTGTGTGCACACACACATGTCCCCCGAGGCTGAAAACTCTTATGACTTTCACTACGCCTGCATCTCGACCTCCTTTGCATATCAAGCTCCCGGCGTGTTTGAGTAAAACATCAACATCTTATTCACAAGATGCGTATCTGGTTTCCTGCCTGCACACACGCAGTTTTCCAACACCGGCTTGTCATCAAACGCTGCAATTTCTCACCTCAGGAAGCACACAGGCATTCTCCTTCGTAATATTTTAGGAGTGAGTGTCCAGATTTGAATACCCTGCATTAAAATCCTGAAATTAAGCACATCAGTTCACACACACAAGCCCAATGTCCATCAGTGTGTCCAGCTCCTTCATGCCATGTATGTAACACACATCCCCTTACCTAACCTAAATACACCCTGCAAGCTCATTAGGTCCAGTTTTGCTCCGACTTGTTGACCTCCTTTAGACGGCACACAGGAATGCCAGGACAGGCCCTTCCCACGGCCAGTGCACAGGCCATATATCATAAGGGTAATTACCTTTGGAGAATAGATGCCTTTCTAATGCCTCCCAATTAACTTGGTGGGTACACTCCACAGACTCTGCTGTGTGCTCTGTCTTTACCATGCCATACCTCACAGATCACGGTCATGAATCCAATAAACGCGAACACAATGGCACATTTTCCAGCCACTGGGCAAAGGTAGGGAAAGCAGTTGAAGGTCAGCGGGGAGGGCCTGCATGTCAGACTATGAGTGATGTCATAGCTGAAGACACTAATGGCCTTCTGTGTGAAGCTGTAAAGATAGACTAGGCAGCGAACAATCGGTTTATCTTGAGTTTCACATTTGGTGTAGCTGTTTGAAAGATGTATCCTCTAATTAGGCTACAGCTATTCCCCTTGTTTATTTCCTCAGCATGCATCTGTTGTGCAGGTCAACAGAGGAGTCAACACAAAGCCAGGTGTTCAACAGCTGTGCACGGTGAGGTTAAGACCATCAACCACCACCTGGTGCGTGTGTGTGTGTGTGTGTGTGTGTGTGTGTGTGTGTGTGTGTGTGTGTGTGTGTGTGTGTGTGTGCGTGTGCGTGTGCGTGTGCGTGTGCGTGTTTCTATTTCTTAAAGAAGTAGTTTGACATTTCGGGAAACAGGATTTTCACTTTTTTCACAGGCAGTTTAATGAGAATATGGAGGTGTACATCCCTCTGAGCCATCAGGCCAGATAATCTAACAGCACTTTATCTCTGTGTTTACTCAGAGGTAGGACTACTTAGCACTGCAGTGTGAGAGCAATAAGGTGAGTATTCTCACAGCTCTGCACTCACAACCCCAGTGTCCACAGACAAACACACATACTCTCAGACTGACCACCCAAACACAGTATTTGTTTGCCATCAGAGCAGTTGCCAGTCGGCGGAGCGTTTTGTGCTGAAGCATCCTTTAATATTGATGATGAGGGCCATGAAACCCCGCGCTGAGCTTGTGGTGAGATGTACACAGACTCCAGCCCTCCTTTCTTTTCTTTGCACAGCTGCCTGTCACTCTTGTGTCCTCTTACTGCAGCTTTTGCTGTGTTAACCTCACAACTCCACAAAATAAAAACTGAGACTGTATTATTATTATTTTCTGTGTCTGTGTGTGTGTGGTCCAGCAGCATGCAAAATGTGAGTTTTTGTTTCAGGTTACAGACACTAATACATGCCTATGAAACAGCATTAGGCCTATTTGGGCAAAACTTTCCAGGATTATAAATGATGTCCCTGTTGAAATAAAACGTGCAATTCATTTCAAACCTGAGTCTGATTGTCTTCACAATTGTGCTCATAATTGCCATTGTTGAGTGGCAACGACAATGGCATAAATGGATCTCCTTGATAACAAAATAAAATCTCTAACAAGGCACAGCACAGTGAGCTGTAAATGTGTAATGTTCCCCACAGCACCGGGTTGTGTCATATAATAGACTGACTCAGACCTTTTTCCAGATGTTTTCTAGCTCGTCTAGCTTTGTGAACAAAGCTGCTGTGTTAATGTGCCTCCAGACGTTCCAGAGTTATGTGTGGAAAAACGTTTAGTACATGTAAGGTAACGTTTTGCACTGGTTGAAACCCTACAGAGAAAACTACTAGTTTCAGAGTAAGAAAAAACGTTTTAGCCAAACTTACCTCAGCGTTGGAGGCAGCTACAGCCAGCAGAAGCAGCACGGAGACACTTCCCAACATCTGGGCACGAGAAAAGAAAAAGTAAGAGTTAAGCAAATCCATCACACCAGTTCCTCGGCATGTTGAGGAAACTTGAAAGAAAATTTCACATTCTTTGTAATACGTTACCATTTTTCGTAGAAGCTGCTCGGCTCGGGTGTGTGTTCGGAGGAGAAAGGGAGCTGGATGTGTGTCGGAGGCAAGCAGGAGGTTCCGAGATTTCAGGAAATTTGAGGAGCACTGAGGAATTCGTGCCAGCCCGTCAGTCTCTCCTCCTCTCTGCGCGCCGCGGCCAATCAAAATGTCTGGAGTCCTCCGCGGACGTTTACACCAGAGGAGAGGAAGAGGGGGAGGAAAAGAGGAAAGTGTGTGTGTGTGTGTGTGTGTGTGTGTGTGTGTGTGTGTGTGTGTGTGTGTGTGTGTGTGTGTGTGTGTGTGTGTGTGTGAACCTCTCCTGAAAAATCACCTTAGGTCGTAATTACTGTTGCGCGCGTGTGCGTGAGGAGGTCTATCATTTTTAGATATAATCACACGCCTCTAGTAGTCCTTTATTTATTCTAAGCAAACTAAAAATATATAACATGTATCAAACAATCAGTTATTTAGATTGATTAAGTTGTGTTAATTGTTCAATGGTAAAAGTTGGTTTCAGTTCTTAGTCTGTGCGATAGACTATAAATTGGTGAAACTGCATGTTTAGCCACTAGGGGGCAGAATAACTAGCCAAACCCAGCTGAGAGATTCGCATTCTTGTGAATAAAGTAGCATGGCTACAGTCGAATATGTATATTTAATTGGCATAGCCAGTAGACATTTTGCAACACTAGATTTCCATTACATTTGTGGATATTATTTTGGCTTTAGAGGAAAATGTCTACCTGCTGCAGCTTGAAATAGCGCTAAAAACAATAAAAGACACAGGAGAGGATGAATACTACACACATAACAAAGAGAAAGTTCACATTACATCTAGCCATACTACATTTAAAATATGTCTTGTCCTTTTGCAATACTAACAACACTTGGAAATAATGCGACCGTCCTTATTACGTTTTAGATAGAATTGTCCTCTGGAAATACCCATGTTTAAAGCTAATCAAAACTGAAAAGGTCCAAATATTTGTATTCATCTAGCTAAAATCTAGGAGCCTCTTTTACGACATAAGTAATGACGACTGAAATAAAAAAATGTAAGTTCGAAAATGTGCAACATAACTGTAATCCTCCTGACATCATTACCATAATCAAAATGTTACCCTTAAGCCAATAAAGGAGAAACATCCCTTTTGTGATGCTGTTATGGCCTCTGTCTAAAATAGATGCAATTGAATTGGATAATAAAGCATAATACAATTGCTTTTTGTTTGTTTGTCTCTTTTATTTATTTTTTACTTACATCACAATAGTTTATACTATTATAACGGTTAGAAGAAGGATAGGTTTATGTTTTAGATTTTTCTTTGCAGGTCCGTCATGTCTTATTATTTCTGTCTAAAATTATATTTCAGCTGTTACATCAATAATATAAAACCCAGTTCAAGCTCAAGTATCTTTCTAGCAATTTCCTCCAATCAGATCCTACATCCAGTAAAAACCCTGTGCAGAAAGCTCTCTTACTGAAAGATTAATGTTTAAATATTCTTATGATTTAAGTATTTCATGATTACTAACCATCATTCATGTGCACGCTCAAGCGAGGAGAAGGCTAATTTACTGTAAAAGTGATTAAGAAGAGCAGAGTGAGGCATTGAACACCACGTCACACTGAATGTTGAATAGAAAGTAGAGGATTAATGATTTTCTTTCTACAGCAAGCCATCAATATAACTTCATCCCCTATGAGGACATCCACCTGTTTAAATAGATGCTGAGATTATTTGACAACCTGGGGCTTTTTGTATTTGTGAGTGTGTGATACGTTTTTTATTCTACCTGCCTTGAAGTTTACTTACAAGGCTACATTTAGTTTTCTGTTCCTAATGCATGATTATTATATCTGTTAGAAATAATGTTCTATGTTTAAAATACTTCTGCTCTGACTGAATTTTCTGACCTTTGATTGCCTCTCCATTCCTATTAGGAGTTGCACAAGAAAACTTGACCCGTGAAACAAGCATCTAAATGTATACATCTTGGCAAAGTGACTAAATGTTTGCTATTTACTTTCCAGGTTCGACCCTGATGCAAAATGTTAATTAAAATTAAAAATTAAATTAAAAGGAACTCTTTAGATTTTAAAGATCAGTCAGATTGGGGAGTACTACTGCAACAACAATGCTGTTTCAAACGTGTGGCTCCAGAGAGGGATGAGTGAAATCTGGCTAATTGCATCAGAACTAGACTTTGAAAAAATTAAGCGGATGGAAGGGAGAAGAGCCTGTTTCTCATTTCTGCTAGAGGCCAAATTAGCCACTGCCAAAGACGATAAAGCAGATAAATGTTTAACTGTCTAATTTATGTCCTACAATGTTGTAAAGGTGAGTCTGTCAATTTCTATGTTAACCTATTTCAATGCATTCATTGGAAAGGTATTATCTTAGTTTTTCCTCCACTCTTTTAATACATCACCGGCTTGTAGCAACAACAGCATGGTTACTGTATTTCATCGTTTCTTTTCTCACACATCCAAAGCAGATTAGCGTCAAGTCACACACGCCACGAAGTCTGAGAAACTTGTTCCATTTACATTTAGCACCAAAGCCACAGTCTTCCCTTTACATGTACCTAACCACGTAGAACTCAAAATGCAAACCCCGGTCTGGTCTGGTGTCCTGCGCTTCGTATACGTGACCATCAGAACCTGTTTGTGAGAAGAATAAAAAAAGTTGTGCGCAAGGAGAGGCTGCAAAATCACAAGAACCTTTTTTTTTATTAAACAATTGATTGAAATCAACACTAGATATGTTTGTTCCTAAACAAATGTCCCTGTTCATGTAGTTATTTTACCAACAAAAAAATCTCAACAATAAAAAGCATGTTTCTAAGAGCAACTTCATTTATATGTAATGTAAAAGCTGATAATCCTATCAGCCATTTTTTCAGTTTTTGCCATCTTTCCTCTAAAACTTTGCCTGCACATACACATGTTTACACACACTCAAGCACATACTGACATGTTTGACATATTAAACACAGATTTAGAACAGGACACACATTTCCAGCAGATTAGTTTTCACTGTGTTCAATCTGCAAGCAGCCGGGAGAACATGAATACTTAATCAGACAAACTGTTAAATCTGTCTTCTTGCTGTAACGTCTAACAACAAATATTCCCTTTCCAAACCTTTAGAGTAAGCACTGCTCTCTGCTACTACTGATTTGAATTCATGCATGCACATACAAGCGAATCATACAGTATTAAGGAAGGAGAACAGAGGTATTAGCTGCTCTGATGTCTCTCTGTGTTCTGCCAGGGGCTTTCCAAGAGGCATCTCAAATATTCACAAACATCCATCAATGCCTGAAGGGGTCAGAGACCATCCCGTCACACGTGCACACACACACACACACACACACACACACACACACACACACACACACACACACACACACACACACACACACACACACACACACACACACACACACACACACACACACACACACACACACACACACACACACTCGCACAAACAACGCCCACACAATAACCCAAACGCAACAACTATGCTTAGCTTACAGAGAGGAAGGGGGCATGTGTGCAGCATCGATAAGGACTGATGCCCCTTCACATACTGCTCAAAAATATGACAGAACCATTAAAAAGGAGTCTTGCCTGATCGTTAATGTTTTCTTCAGCTCCTAGACTTTTGGTCACACTGTGGCCTTTTTACAGTAAGAGATCTTCAACCTATAACACCATTTCAGAGAGAGAGAGTCTCACCTATGACAGTCAGAAAGCTTGTACTTTAACACTTTAAAATACCTTTACAGTTTAATTCCGAAGAATTCACACTTACAAATGAGTACGAGAGAAAATGATAAATACACTATACAACACAGACCCACACTCACAGACATACACGTTCACTCTATGTTGTGACCTAATGCTCAACTGTAGTGAGGAACAGGAAGTTGGGAAAAGATTGTTACAGCAGCCCCTTCTGGTGCTCAGTACAACTAAAGCAAGTCCTTCATAATCACTGCTTTAAATCTTCCTCAGCTTTTTCATTTCATGTACCTCCACCCTAACTTCTTTCTTCCAAGGTCAACTCTGCTTTGAACACATTAATCACATGCCACCCGTATATCTCTGACACCTTTGAAAAGTGTTAGTTTCCTCTTCCTGTTCTTTTCTGACAGTTGATCTCTGTGTACGTGTGGGCAGAAATGGAGGAAGTGAGAATCATCTTATATGTGGCCGAGCCTGTGTGTGGGGGTTGTAGACGTAGACATGGAAATATTGGTTGTCGGCTAAGCTACATCATCGAGATGTGTTCCTATTCTGGAAATACATCCTGATGAGACCATGACATTTAAAGGGATTGAAGTAATTTGACAAGAGTATAGTTTGGTTTGAATGAGTATGTCTGCTGATTTCTTCTCACAGCAATGCTATTCATTTTCATGTACTCTTTATTTGTGTTGCCATCAAGTGGAACAGCAGAGTACCGCTAACACTAAAGTTCAAAGCAAGGCAGGGTAGACACACTTTTCAAAACAGACTGAAACGAATGCTGGTTATCATTGTCTCCTTATTCCTTATTATTATTCTTCATCACCTAGCAGCTGGTGCAAACATACGGATGCGTCGTACATCACATTTTTAAACATAGCCCACTAATGACAGGAGGCCTTTTTGTTTTATATTTCAACCAATCCTCTCAACATCAGAACTTCTTCACCTTGTACCATGAATATATTTTTGATGTCTTGATGCGGCTTTAATGATTGGTTTAATGTTTGGATTTACTGAACTGATCCGTAAATACTTGCGGAAACAATCACTTGTTATGAAGGAGTTAAGAATGACAATAATAATGACAAATCTATTTTGCATCTACAACCTAAGTAAGTACGATATATACAATATGTTTAAATGAACCCAGTGACCCACAAACACACACACACACAGACAGACAGACAGACAGACAGACAGACAGACAGACAGACACACACACAGCAAGGAAGTTGCATTTATAATTATTAAACCTTTGTTCAGGTCCATCATCGAGAGTCATGGGCTTACCAATGAAGAGCAGTCTGTTCATACTCAGTCCAATAGAGGTCAAACCTGCCAAATGTTTATAAAAAACTTGTGTAAGCCAAGACACTGAGCGAGCAGAAATAATGCACTAAATTAAATTCAGCTATGATTTTACTCCTGCTGCGACATCGGTCTGTGAATGAAGGTTTAAGAAGTGTGGTTTTCACACCTCTGATGCAGCAGCACAATATTTGTTGTTTTTTAAATCCCACTGAGCAACCTCAGAGAGCCGTCATCTACACATGGTTATGATGGTTAGAATAAGGAGCAGGAACATGTAACTCAACCACTCAACCGAAAACAAAGTGGTTTTCTGCAGTTATACTTGAGTTAATAACACAAATGAGTAATGTGAAAATTAGAAATTATAGTTTATATTCAACCTGTTCCAAGTTTAAATTCTCAATATTGTACACATAAATTGTATGATTCCTATATGACTTTATTTAATGTACAGCAAAAGTATGGACACATTTTGAGCAGTCATATAAACGAACTATCTAGCAACTAACCACTTCCTTTTCTCTGCGCCTCCTACACAAAGACATCTCTGAGATGATGTTGAAGTTTCAGTCTGTCTTTATCTGATGGACATCATGTTCAACCGAGCAGCTCTGCTCTCCATTCAACTGTATGCTATTGGCCAAGTCTTCGCAGGTACAGTGGACATTTGTGTTTGTTATGCATGCTTTTCTGTAGATATACTAATGATTTAATATTTCCTTCAATATTAGGGATTTTTCCAGATGAGCATAGGAATATAGAGGTGTCCAGGGGAGGCTCAGTCATC
>NW_011334764.1:0-2200 GCF_000735185.1 Notothenia coriiceps
AACTCAAAATAAGACTTAACAAGATGATGCATTGTCTAAAAACAAGACCTGATATCTCACTGCAGTGTGACTTCTGAAGTTATTTTGTCTTATACCAGGTGTAAAGAAATGTTCTGACTCGATATTAGACGAATATACTTGGCAAGATGTTGGGTGTTTGTAGTGAGGGGGTTTATAGGAAGAGATAGGTGGAAGTGTTTGGGATTCTGCTCAGGACCGGGTGTGTTTCGAGTAGGTGGATTGGTGATTTGAGTCTGTGTGTGTGTGTGTGTGTGTGTGTGTGTGTGTGTGTGTGTGTGTGTGTGTGTGTGTGTGTGTGTGTGTGTGTGTGTGTGTGTGTGTATGTGTATGTGTGTGTCTGTGTGTGTGTGTGTGTGTGTGTGTGTGTGTGTGTGTGTGTGTATATCCTCTTTCCTCTCAACTCTGCCACAGTATCAGTACAATGGTTACCAGCCACAAACACACTCACAGCCAGCAGCGGGTCTCAACTCTGAAATTCCCCGCTGTGAAAACCCCGTCGTCTCATCACTGGAGTCTCACTAAAGACTGTCTCACTGCCACATACTGTCGACCTCAGCTCCAGAGCCACAAGCCCTGATTAATCTGCAGCTGGGATGGATTTCTGATGCAGTTCTCCAGATTATCACCTCTCTCTAGATCTAAAGTCCTTTGACCCGAATGCAAAGTGTCACAAAATATATTCCATGACTTGTTATTAAGCTGATGCTTTTAATCCAAAGCGACTTGCAAACACTTCAACTTTGCAGTCATGCCTACAGGAGCACATTGGGGTTAGGTTTCTCGCCCAAGGACACTTCAACATGTTGACTGCAGGTGTTGGGATCGAAACTCTGACCCTCTGATTTGTAGATTACCACATTAAGCCCCACTATTCCTGCTTCCTCTGATGATGTAAAGACTGCAGTGTGTAATTGTTAACCAACTATTTACTGTACATGTATGCAAACATTCCTCCTTATTTTAACAAAAAATGCCATTTTCTTACAGGCAGCGTCCGACAAACCCCAGGAAAAATCATCAGAGATGTTCCCATACCTCATTGGCCATTTAGCAGACAGGTCACTTTTTCAGGTCATGACTTTCACCCAGTAGGTTTTAAATGAGCTGTTCATGTAATCAGCTAATCAGAATCCAGTGTCGAGAAACAAATCATTTTGTAGCTAAACATTACACCAACATTATTATAAGGCTCTAATATTAGTACAACTTAATACATGTGGGTTATTTTTTATCAAGATTTGGATCGGTATACTTTTCTTTTATGCAATTTCTACATCATGTTTTATTTTTAAATGTTGTTTACTACCCACTTGTAGACACAGTTGAGGAATGCTGCTATGTCAGTTCACTGAAGACATGTTTGGTCTGATGCCCTTTTTAGATTAAACATAATCTATGAAGGTATCTTACATTTTATTAATATTTCTTAGCTACTTTCTCACGGTGGCTTTATTCATGTCACATACTCTATCTCTTAACTGAGTCACTTCCAGATCTGGTTTTGTGTTAAATCTAACAATGACACTAGAATTTCTAGGCATCAAGATTATGTTTTGAATGCGGAAGTAGGAGCTGAATTGATTACCACATCACAACAGAATGTGTTTCACCCTTTTGAAATTTTAAAGGTACATTATTTGTACCAACTTTACGTCAATAACAAGTGCTTTATTCCACAAGCTATAACTCATCAGTTTTCATTTTTTCGATTTTAGCAATCCTCACTCAGAGAAGGTTTTCCTTACAGTTTGCTAATGCAGACATCTTCTCCTCCCTGTTCGGGTTGGCATCAAAATGATTTCATTGCCAAAACAATTATAATGTAGGCCTCCCATATTTACTCGCAAATGTTCCCTATTATGCTTTTTTTGGGTTTTCCCTCTCCTGTAGTGTGTTATAGTTGTTGTGCATGTAACCGCCTGAAACACCTCCATTGGACTACTTTCATTACTTTTGTAACATCACTATGTAACACTTGTGCTTCTATTGGCTAGTGCTCCAACACATTGTACGTGATAGGCTAAGGGGCGGGACATCTCTAAGTGGTTGACTAATCGCAACAGAGCCGGCCAGCTAACCAATCAGAGCAGACTGAGCTCTGGTTTCAGACAGAGGGTGAAAAGAGGTGCTGCAGTACAGGCAGTATGAGAAAAATAAAGACCATTTTGAACAATAAAGC
>NW_011334765.1:0-12889 GCF_000735185.1 Notothenia coriiceps
CACACACACACACACACACACCACACCCTCCCCTTAATCTGGTCCTGTTCCAGCCACGCTGTCAATATGCAGCCGGCTGTCCCATGCACCACTGCAACCAAGTGTGTGTGTGTGTGTGTGTGTGTGTGTGTGTGTGTGTGTGTGTGTGTGTGTGTGTGTGTGTGTGTGTGTGTGTGTGTGTGTGTGTGTGTGTGTGTGGTGGGGGTTATGTTTGCATTAGTGTGTGTGTTTGGGAGAGAAAGCCATAGTAATGTAACAGAGGGCTGATTCTCCAAGGCCCCGGCGCTGCACTCAAGACTTGGAGCTTCATTAAAATTTCATCGCCGCAGCGCTCGGCCAAGGTCTATTTATGAAAATGCGCTTCCTCGCTTCATGGAAAACACAAGCTGGAGAGGAGTGGATGGAGTAATCTGAAAGAGAGTGGAATTAACGGCATCTGATGCTTAGTCCTAAAGATTCTGCTTGCTTCTGGGCATCTATCACAAAGTAGGCGTACTGGTGCTGGTGAGGGACCAAACACTGCAGAGACCACACAGCTGACTTGATGTGTATATCTCCCCTCGGTGTTGAATAAGACTGAATTGCATATTTTAAAATCAGAATGGAGTAGCAAAAGCACTGGAGTGTTGCATTGAGGCCCACATTAAAGCTCTTCTGTATCTGTACCTGTAACATTTCATTTATAAATATACCCTGCAGAAGATGAAGATGCAGGGAAGATAATTCATCTATTTATCCAAATGCATACAGACAAACCTATGTCTTAAACAGCTACTCCTTCCATTTGTCTGTTACCAAAGATGTATTCATTATGCTTTGACATCGACATAATATAGGATATGTAATGCTGCATGGCAATGGGCTTCTATCTTCAATCAGGGCAGTCATTATCCTGCACCTCAATCATGGAGTTTCTGATGGTTGGGAATTTAAAGCAAGACTAACAACTCTATCTAATATTTACATATTGATAAGTTCTCTAAGTGCTTTAACATTGCTTTGAAAACATGCTTGAGTTTCCAGGAGGAGAGGTTGCAGGGAATACAAGTGGGTTACCTCAACAGTGAACAGTTTGCAGATACATTCAATACTAAGTCTGGTTGTTACTGTATGCTAATGAAAGACAAGGTCCTTGAAGCATTACCTGATCTCTGTGTTGCTCTCTTTGAGTGGCACACGACCTCAGGAATGGGTCATTGTCCTTTTCTTTTGATTCAAGAAACGCATGTGCCTTTTTTGCACAGCGGCGATCACAACGTTAATAGGCGAATGAACAATATGTTTCAAATGCCAGTTTAGTTAGACATAGTAAACCCCCACTCATCACCAGAGCTATAACAAAGCTTCCCCGTTGAGAATTGTTGGCCGACATACTGTGAGTCTGGGACTACATTCAATCGCTTTAAGCAGCCTATGTTTTTGTTTTCCTGACAAGTGGCCTCTTGTGGTCATGAGAATAATGACAGCAATTTGAGATCTGAGTGGATAGTTGGGCATGCTAAGTGTCTGGTTTGAGAGACACAGGTAGCATCAGCATTTTGTTAATGGGCAACTCAAATAATATCTTACATCAGGAAGAGAGTGATGTTAAGTGTGGAAACGACTGCCCCATTGACTAAAGTGGCAAATAAGACTTTTTTTTTTTTTTTTTACTAAGTTAAAGTTATGTGTGTGTGTGTGTGTGTGTGTGTGTGTGTGTGTGTGTGTGTGTGTGTGTGTGTGTGTGTGTGTGTGTGTGTGTGTGTGTGTGTGTGTGTGTGTGTGTGGGGAAAAGCTGCAGTCTCTGATTTGCTCTTGTTTGGATCTGAAACAGGACAACACAGCGGAGGGAAATGAGGCCTCCCGTTTCTTAATTATTTAAATCAAACAATTAACTACGGCTGCCCTGGGACAAGCTCTTTTATCCGCTCATCCACATCAACAACAACAACAACAACAGTCACTATCCTGGGTGGAGCCTGCTGCAGAACAGATCACATGCTAAACACTAACCAATAGGGAAAACTGTCTTTTTTTGTAGTTTTTAATTATTAAACCAACTGTTTTAGACTACAGGTGCTGTTTGTAGGCTGAAGTTAGGCTCCTAAAAAAGAGCCAGAGATTTCTTCTAAATATCCACACCCTATAATTTGATAGTGCAATATTTTCTAAAAACTGTTAAATAAACTCAATGTGCTCTGATATAAATATTCAGGAAATTATTGGAATGAAATGAAATGAAGTCATGAATTAAAGTTCAAAGCTTATTTTTAGTTCTGTATAATTTGCATCCCCTCACTTTGTCTCAGGAAAGTAGATACAGTGTTCACATTGATTACACGGTCAAATATATATAATTTATAGGCTTCAACTGGAGAGCAGCTCCACAATTAAACTTTGATGAAGCCATGTACTACATTCTTTGTTATGGACCAACATGCCAGCCACTGTCTGCCAGGCAAGAAGTAATTGTAAATATTGGATAACGCACAATATAAAAGTCGATTTTAATGTTGAGTTGTTGAAATCCATCAGAGCAATATTCAAGTTATAAAATTCAAAGTGGGGCTTAGAGAAACAAACTTTTTGTCAATATGTATTGTAATATTACTTATAGGATCATCATCGTTTCTTTTATTTGGAAGAATTTTACCCTTACCTTATCGTTATTTTCTGTCAACTCTGTCTTTGTCCGTTTGAGTATTTATTTTTTCTTGTTTTTTATATAAAATAAAAAAAAGAGGATGTGAAAGGGTCTTATCTGTGAGATATTTCCCGTCAAAACAAATGACCTAAATATAGGCCTATTATGTTCTCCTTCATGGCTCTTCTTAGAATAGGAATGGTGGAATTCTTGCTGTACAGCTCCTGTGGCCGTAGCTTTAACCTGTGGCCTGTAGCTTGTAGTTTCCTGACTTGTAGTTTGTCGTTTGTATCTTGTATCCTGCACCCTGTATAGAGTGGCGAAGTCCCACCCTTCTAATTCCGCTCCATGGGACCTTATTTCGGAAAAAGTATGTATTGAAGTCAATGGAGACAGAAAGATTATCTTCGATCCCATTTGAATTGTGCCATGAATTGCACATAGATGTTTGTCAATCTTAAAAAATAATTTCCATGTCAAAAAAGTCACAGTTTGTCGTAAAACTGTTGAAATATAAGACTATGAAAAATACGCAACTAGAAAGACTACATATCCCAGAGTCCCGGTCCCGCATGCTGGCTCTAATGAACCGACTAACTCCCCTTGTGTGTATGCACAGCTCTCAACATGCCCAGACTTGGAGTGATTTTCACCTCTTTTAATACTTTCCGCCTCATTCTGAAAGAAAGAAGTGAAATGTGCCAACGTGACGGCCGTCTTGGTGTGTGGTGCGAGACGGGAGATGTAGTTCATTGAGCAGTTTCACACAAAGAAAGTGTTACTTCACAGTTTTACGACACATTTTAATTTGTTTGACTTGCAAAATTATCTTTTAAATTGACAAACATCATATGTGTAATTCGTGGCACAATTCAAACGGGATCGAAAGATAATCTTTCTCTCCCCATTGACTTCAATACATACTTTTTCCGAAATAAGGTCCATGGAGGTCCCCCGGAGAGGGAGGGACTTCGCCTCTCTATCTTATCGCTTGTATCTTGTAGCCTGCACCCTGTATCTTATTGCTTGTATCTTGTAGCTTGTAGCCTGTAGGCTGTGGCTTATATTGTGTTGCCTGCACCCATACTTTGAATCTTTTAGCCTGTAGCATGAAGCCAGTAGCTTGTAGCCGGTAGCCTGTAGCTTATAACTTAGCATTTAGCTGTAGCATGTAGCTTGTATTGTTTGTATCATATAACGTGTAGCATGAAGTCTGCAGCGTGAGTCTGTAGCATGTAGCCTGTAGCATGTAGCCTGTAGCATGTAGCTTACAGCCTGTATTGAGTTGCTCCGAGGGGATAAAGGCCCGAGCTGCTGTTGTACGACAGAGAAAAGCAGCTTCTTAACAAACACACTCAAAAATCAATAGTATCATAACAGCTGATATTTATTATTCATTAATAACGAGTTTATGGTGCCGAAACCACCTGCTGAGCTGCAAAGAGAAAAATAAAACACTGGTATAAATAAAATACACAGATAGGGAATTTCATGGCACTCTGGTTTGTTGATGCTTAAATAGACACCTTAACCCTACATCATTCTTTATTTTTCTATTTCCGGATACATATACTGCCATATTGTTAATGCATGGAGCATTTTGTGTTTTTGTAATCTGCAAAAACACTGTAAAAAGAAATACTGCACCGATTCTGAAATGAAGACTCATGCACGCAAATGTAACTTATATGAGGTGCACTACATGAATCATGCACAATTAATTCCATATGCTGCTCTCTTTTAATACTTTTTTAAAATGTAAATATAAAGCACATAAGTGTGAATTTTTTTTAAATTATTACCTAATATTAATTATAATAATTCGATTTATACAAAATAAACTGTTCTGAAATGTGTATTTAGTTGTTTTGTTCTTGTTCTTTTGAACTCCTAAGCAGATATGTTGTATGTCTGACAGAAATATAAGGAATATTTGGCTGAATTTATTAATAAAATGTATACTTTGAACTTGAAGCTGAGGGATAGAGACATCCAGATATTCAACTTGAATCATGTGTAGGAGACAGGTGGAGTTTATAATGTTTGTTTCACAATTTTACAATGTTGTTGTACATGCAGAAATAAATAACCTCACAAAAGACTCAGAGTGGGCAGCTGACATTATGAGTCTGATCATGGCAACAGCATTGAGAATAATGTCCAAGGTATGCCTATTCTTCTTTTTTATAAACAGGGGGTTTCTATTAAAGGTTAATTTATTTCAGAAACACTTTTTGTTATATTCCATGGAATGCTCTTAACATCCCGATAGCAATGAATACATAAAAAATGTCATCTGTGGAAGCCGTAGCTGTAAAAAAGCACGACCAATCATCTGAGCCGGCCCGGCTAAAATAACTGGATGGCCTACCTGCCTGTCAGCTTTCCATCTGTGCACAAACTTATCTCGTGCCCTCATTGGTCATGTGCGCGTTCGTGTGTGTTGGAGGAGGGGCTCTGTAAGGAAGGGGCAGGTTTTTCCGGTTGTGTATTTTCAAGTTCTAGCGCACGGTTTCTCCATTCTTACCTACCCCACCTTTAAGCTGGAGATAGTTTACATTCTATTATGCACCTGCTTACATTTGACAGTTTGGAGTAGTTTAAGACTCATTATCCTACAAAATAATATTTAACAAAATTATAAAGAAATGTTTCCATTTCAGTATTTTCCTGAAGTAGGAAGACTTATACAAATATTGGGGAATTACATTTAAAGTATAACAAATCGTTCAGGGTGTCTGTCAGGGGACCTTTTTTTCTTATTTAGTCTAAAACTCTCAGTCTAAACTGAAGCACTGTGGGGGTCCAGCTCAAGTCAATCGATTACAGATTTTCTCGAGCAGAAAAATAAACATGTTTTTGTATTTATTGTTGTATCAATGCCCGTTGTTTTTTAGTTTGACTCTACACGTTTTTTAACTTTGAAATGTGTGTTTATCGGCTCCACTCTCTGTAAGGTATTTCCTGTTAGTCTGCTAAAAGCCTCAGACAGATAGAGCCTGCTGCCCTGTCTGCGTAGTGGTGGATGTGATAGAGCCGTGTAGTCTTCATACCCGGCCAAGTTGATCAATATTAGAGTCACTCAAGTATCAAATCCTATTCATCAGCTCTGGGAAGCAGCTTCCAGACGGACCTCCTTCACCTCCAGCTTCTCCTGTTTCAGAGGAGCAGCTGCTCTGCACCAAGCTCATGTTGCAAAGTCCATTAAATCTATCTATAAGAAAAGACTATTAACACCTCTATCAGCAAACATAGGTTAATGTGATGACAAGCTGATCACAGTTATCGATTTCTAAAGAATTAAACAAATATAAATGGTCGTTTTGATGAAAAACGTAAGATTTTTTATTATAGTAAAGCCCAAAAGACGTTTTATTTATTTTGATTTTGTTTCAAAGAAAGGCTGTCAGAGAACGAAGTAAAACGTGCACGGTTTATTTCAGCTTCTGTCGTTTACACAGACACATTTAAAGCACACTTTCACAAATGAAATATGATTTTTTTCCCCTCCAAAATAAATTAAGTTAAATAAATAAATAAAGGGCAGTATAAACAAAACAAAACAAAACATGACATTTCTCAGAAGTGTTGAAAAAATGTATAAATAAATAAATAAGGCCGACTATTTCCCTTCGTTGGATTATCTACAAAGTGCGCTCCACAAGGGTGTCAGGGATAATAATAATAATAATAATAATAATAATAATAATAATAATACATTGCATGAGGACAAAAGGGGGATAAACAAATTAATAATAATAATAATAATAATAATAATAATAATTTGATTGTCAAAGCATCCTTGCAGTGAACATATACAACTGGTTTACACATCAGTGAATTTGTCTAGGCCTAATTCGCCATTAAACTGGTGTAAGAAACAACAAAAAGGAAAAAAACACATTTCAAAACAAACAAAAATGTTTCTACTCGTCTTTTTTTCTTTTTCTTTTTAAGGGTGTGTGTGTTTGCGTGTGTTTTTAAATCACCATGAACGTGCCAACACTTGCGTAATGAGGTAGCCACACAGCTATACCGTGTGAATGTGTCGTGCGTGTGTTTGTGTGTCTCTCTCTTATTGCAATGCATTCACTTTTAGGGGGGTTATTTTCATATTTTTGGAGAAAAAATAACCCCTCTCCCCTTTTACGAGTAAACCATGCAATGGATTACAGTTAGTTTGCCTCATAAATTAGCAATTTTTACTCGATTTGTCCCAAAAAACGATTGAATTCCCTACAGAAACAAACACCTGGGAGAAAAGACAGAAAATCCAATACATTTCAATGAGCTTTCCACACACGGAGGTGCAACATATTCACAAATATGTACAATGATAAATATAAAAAAGCTATTCGGACTAACGAGGTCAGTTTTTCCTCGATTCCCGTCGTTATTATGATTATTTTTTGTACAATAATTGCCATATGAATGAATGGGACGGAGCAATGTTCCCCTTCTTTTTCTGATGATCACTTTTCTCGCGTGTCTCAGAGAGAATTCTGTGGAGAAACATAAAGATTTGAGAGTTTTTGGACAGGATCTCAGTCTTTCTCCTATAGTCCCGATGCTCCGTCTCCACTGTCAGAATAAAAAAGATACACCGTTGAATCCAGTGGTCTGTGAACCTGCGTTAGGCTGAATCTTCCAAAACAAGAACAACACACCGTTCCTGGTTATACTGAGTGGATCAAAGTCGTCAGGTGTCCCACATCCTCGGAAATAGGCCTAAAAAAACTCCAAAGACGTGAAGCTGTTTCTCTGCGCTTCGTTGAATACTTTCTGGGAAAACGTTTCCACAGGTCCTTTGCGAGATGGACAACACTGTAATGAAGACATTTAGTCCCTTATTTGTCCGAAAATGTGATTTTTCTTCAGCGAATTCAGCCATTGAGATGAAACAGCATATTATACGTTTTCGATGAAGGTTCATTTGAATTCTTGAAGGCGAAAAACTTAATAAAATGTGACTTGTTAGTATGGATTTTTTTAAGTGCGCACTAGGCCAGCAGGCTCCCCGGTGTACCGTGTTTTTCTGACAGTGTGCAGCAGCAGCAGCATCTTGCCTCTGATTTGTCTTTGTGTAAACGGGACAGAGACCCTAGTGCGTCGCAGAAAACTTCATTCGTTTCTGCTTTTGCCTCTGATTGCAAAACCAAACCCGGACCACGTTCTTCTTCAGGTCCAGCTTCTCCGCGATGGCTGCGATTTTCTCCGACGAGGGCCTCGGCTGCACGGCGAAATAAGCCTCCAAGGAACGCTTTTCCGGGGCTGCAATTGACGTTCTTTTCCTCTTCTTATCCCCACTGCTGAATATCTCCGGCTTGTTCATCTTCTCCCTCTGCGCCCGCTCCGCCTCCTCCAGCCAGGCCTCCAAGATGGGCTTCAGGGCCACCATGTTGTTGTGCGACAGCGTCAGGGACTCGAACCTGCAGATGGTGCTCTGGCTCAGACACCCGACCCCGGGGATCTTAAGGTTTGCGAGCGCGGAGCCCACGTCTGCCTGCGTCACCCCGAGTTTGATCCGCCTTTGTTTGAACCTCTCGGCGAAAGACTCCAGCTCCCGGGGGTCTGGCTCTGAATCTAAGCCGCCGGACCCCAGGGAGCTGTGTGACAGCACGTGCTGGTGCATGTTCATGGACTGCTGGTGGTGGTGGTGCTGCATGTGCTGGTTGATGGCCGACATGTGGGCGGCGTGCGCTTGGTGCGAGGCCGAGGAGCAGACGTCCGAGCCGGACATGCCTCCCAGGGAGATCCCCGGTGTGAGGTGGTCCAGCAGGTCTCCATCCATAACCTGCGCGGACTGGTGGTGCCCCGGGTGGTGGTGCGAGCTGAGCACGGAGGGGTGGTGCAGGTGCCCGGAGGAGGAATTGGGGGTGCAGGCCATGCTGGTCATGGTGGTCATGGTGTGGTAGGTGGCGTCTGGTTTGAACGGGTGGCTCTTCTGGGCCACGATGTCCACCGCGGCCAGAGCCTCTGCTCTCTGCAGCAGAGTCTCATCGAAGCCGGCGAAGATGTTGCCCTGCAGCTGCGGAGGGAGCAGAGAGGGCCGGTTAGAGCAGGGCATATGACTTTATTTAACAATATATATGTTATATATTTATAACAATTTATTTTTCTCACTGCACCATGCAAACACTTTCTATGCATCAACATTAAGTATGGGTTATTTTTAATTTAATTTCAAAATGTGTGAAAAACCAAGTGAAAAACGAAAGTGTCAATATCCTTATCCAGAAGTCCGAAGTTGTTCATATTTAAATATCACAAAGCTTTGGATCATTTTATTTAATTTTCCAAACGTAATTAAGCCTCGCAATATCTAACCGTGAGTGTTAAATTGAAAAAGATTAGATAAACAGTGGACATGTTAAAGTTACATCTCAACTATTATATTTCAAATATCTAAAATAGCTTTTAGAGATTAAAAGCACAGACAACAATTTAATTTAATTCCCATGCTTCTTTCAACAAACAAAACAAACGTATTGCAACTCCAGCTCTGATCTGTCCAACGCCTAGAAAGTGTGTCAGAGTGGATGGAAATTCATTTAAAATTAATATTTACGATCTCCTGAATAATTTCTGCGGACAATGAAATGAGAAGAGTTTGAATATGAATGTGACAATATGAGATAACACGCGCTGAGGAAATCCAGCCCTCGTGTTGTCCTCTTTCTGTTTCATATTTGATCTTCTCTCACTTTCAGCAGCACACTCTCCTGAATGTGAGATGTGGCGTTTGAGCATCTTTACGCACCGACTTCCTGACATTTAAATGTATCTTCTCTTTGTGCTTCTGGTGACATCTGATCCTAACATTTGTAATCAATTCTATATTTCATTCGTGTATTTACTCTTTTTTAAATGTGCTGTTGCAATCATTCAATTTTCCCAAGTTTCCAAACATGACACTTGCTCTCTGTTTTCTGGTGCGTAAAAATGCTGACATTATTGATCAAAATATGTGTTTCTTATGATACAAAAAACTACTTTTGTATATCCTCGAAATGGACAGGACATAATATTACAGTTTTAAAGCAAATAGGTCAGAATAAAGGTCCACAGTAAATGCAATGCAGTTCGTATCCCAGTTCTAACCATTTACAAGCCTTCCTCTGGTGAAGTTGACAGATTTACCAGACAAAGTACACAAGTTATTCCTCCTCTATTTCCCCTTACATTTGAGAAGTTTTGTCGTTTGCATATGACAGGAAGTCAGCAGTAAGACTCACCGATTGTCCGGGCAGGCAGGCCCTGCGGATGGCCTCGGAGCTGCTGTGCAGAGGGTTGTATTTGGGCTCGTGGAGGATGGGGTGCATACTGAAAGGCTGCTTGCTGTTCATGGACATCATATTTGCAGAACTGGTGGGAGCTTTCGCTTTCTGTCGTCCTGGTTTCAGATCCTTGGTAGACTTTCTAAAAAAGAAACACCTCTGAGAGGAAGAGCAGCCAGACGCTTTGCAGGAAAAGTGTTCGAAAAGGCAGCTTTAAAAACAGAAAAGAGGAGGAGAGGTAACTCCTGGCTCCTGCGGATCTCCTGTCTCCTTTTCGCCTGTAACTGAGTTCTATAATAAAGATGATCCGAGCCTCCAGCTCCTATATTGGACCACAGCCGTGAAGCATCCTCCCGATTGGTGGAACCTCCCCCCGCCCTCTGCACGCCTCCACCAATCAGGAGGAGTTATCCGACTGCAGCCACGCCTCCAAGCGTGCCTGGCTCTCTGGAAAGGATGCTGTGAGGGTTCAGAAATATTCGTCAAAATAACTGAAAATCAACACATGAAGAAATAGGCTCCCCACAGTTAGACGAAACAAGCATGATGTTAAAGGAAAATTATTTTTAGACTGCCTTACCCATATTGATCAAAATATAATATGATAAATTACTTTTTTCCAAAATGTCTATATTTAAAAAATATATATAATTTAGTTTATTGGCATGAAAGTGTTTTGTCACAGCAATTGTTTTTATTTTGACCCTAAAACATGCATCTTTAATGACATTTTCTGAATTTATATTTGAGCAATTCGTTTTGGTCCAGAAGCCCCTGGCAGGATCAGATCGTGATATTGTCAGACATTATGTTTTGTATGAGTAAATCACAATTAATCAATATAATAAATTAATAATAATTCATTCTGACGCTCACACTCTAGCTTATCTGAGTTTCATTCATTCTTTATGCATCTTCATAATCCCATGATATTACAAGAAATATGAAATATGACTGGAAAAAGACAGAAAAGCAATTAATCAATTAACCAGAGTGTGTATGTGCGTGCGTGCGTGCGTGCGTGTGTGTGTGTGTGTGTGTGTGTGTGTGTGTGTGTGTGTGTGAGAGAGAGTGTGAGTGTGAGAGAGATTCAGCTGAAATTATTAATTGATGCAGGAATTCCTCTGCCTGAACCCCATTCACTTTCTTGGCAATTAATACATTAATTAATCATGCTTCATTTACTTTGTGGCCGTAGTAAAGCCCCCCCCCATCTCACACACACACACACACACACACACACACACACACACACACACCCTCTCTCACACACAGACACACACACACACACACACACACACACACACACACACACACACACACACTCACTCACCTCTCTCTCAATTAAAGAATAAACAGGTCTGAACGGGAACTAAAGAGCGCGAGCAGCAGACGATGAAATATTTACCGATGAGCCTCGCGAGGTCAGCGGGGCAGCAATCTGTCAATCAAAAAGGGGATTTCCGGCGGGCAGACACGCGCGCGATAAAACGGAATAATGATCCCAATAATCACCTAAAGGGGCTCCCGAGGGGGGGGTCCGGGGGTCTTCAGGTAATCCCTCTATGTGTGTGATTATCTGGCTGTTGCTACATGTACTATAGGCTAATAAATGTAGAGCTTCTCCTCCATTGAAGCTTTTTACAAAACACGAACCATCTTATATAAAATATATAAATATATTGTGTATATTTCCCAATTGATGAATCCATTCAATTTCTTGTGAACATTATGTACGTTTTATTTTCCATTGTCATATTTTGTTTACTGTTCTCAACATTTCCTGTTTGAAATTAAATATTAATTTAACCAATCAGTACACTGATTTTTGATGGTTTTACGGTGCAGGCTGTGTTTTTATTTGCAAATTAAATCAGTTTAGGAGGTACTCACCATGTAATGCACAATTATGGTAATACAAAGAGTTTAATTAGCAGTCTTTAAGTAAAGATCGGTGTATTTTAAATAGATATAAGGACAATTTGACAATAAGAATACACAATTATAAATATGAAATCCATGTGGAAGGAAAATCTGTAAGGTGAACATTAAACGTGGGGTATGTAATTTATTTCAGAAACACTTTTTGTTATATTCCATGGAATGCTCTTAACATCCCGATAGCAATGAATACATTAAATGCTTTGACAATAAATACATACAAAAGCATGTCATCTCTGGAAGCCGTAGCGCTGTAAAAAGCACGACCAATCATCTGAGCCGGCCCGGCTAAAATAACTGGATGGCCTACCTGCCTGTCAGCCTTCCATCTGTGCACAAACTTATCTCGTGCCCTCATTGGTCATGTGCGCGTTCTTGTGTGTTGGAGGAGGGGCTCTGTAAGGAAATCTGAAGGAAGGGGCAGATTTGTGGTTATGGCTAGAAAGGATCCGTCTTGTGTAAACCTCTCGCGAGAGTTTGGCTGAATGTCACATGGCTGAATGTTTACGTTTGGCAGGCAGCCTTTCAGTTACGATCGTTAACATCTGTGGGCCACAGCAAATGATGATGAGAAGCTAAACTATCTATTAATTATGTCAATTACAGGGAGTGTGATTGTTGAAATAGGGTGTTAGCGGTCTTGCTGTTCAAAGAAGAATGACAACACTGTAGATCACCAACACTATGGTTTATTTTTTATTCACAACGTTGTCGCAGTAAAAGTCCCAAGATAGCTCCTGGTGCAATAAAATGTTCCCTTGCAGTGTTTTACTATTATGTCTGATGTTTCTCTATTAATATTGCCGCTGCATTAATGTGTATGTTGCATCATGTTACTGCTGTAGATGTGTTTCCGAGCCGCTCCGATTACAACGAGAGTTACAACGAGAACGTGACGTCATATTTACACTAAACGGATCCTTTCTAGCCATAACCCTGCAGACAGGGGAGGGAAGTTGAAAGCGAAAGTATGAAGTCGGACTTGGCAGACTGCCAGACGCCATTTTACAGCTCGACACCAGGAGGAGAACAACAGGGTGAGTGTTAA
>NW_011334765.1:12934-21153 GCF_000735185.1 Notothenia coriiceps
GAAAAGAGATCTGCCCATATTTTGCAAAATGTGCCATCGTTTCAGGCTTATCAATTAATGTAAGTTAAGGTTATCATTAACAAACAGGAAGGGGGTCCACAACATAAGACCAACTGTTAAATTAAGCCTTCTGACATACGGCATGGTGGTTATATATATTGAAGGCTACCATATTAGGGCACCAAAGCCATTTTCACCCATTTTATTCATTCTATGTTTTAAATTTCGAGTGTGTTCCTACCCTAAACCCTCCAGGGATTGTACACAGTAATACTCCGGCAACTTCTATTATGGGAAAACGAAAAACGTCTTTTAAACCTGCCAACCCCAGTAGAGACGTGCCATAGAATAAGAGAACATGTTGCCCGAAACCCAATAAGCCAGCCATGTGGTAGTTCTGGGGACCGCGTGGACCCTTCCAAATCAGTTTGGACAGTCCCTGCCGTGGTTTCCATCCCATTTCAGCAGGAAGCACATCACCTGCCATTGCCCCACTTACGCTTAAACGTGTAATAACGGGCTTTAACCAGTAGGTTGTTTTGGGTAACAAAGCTGTCAAGTTACAGTGTTAAACAAATAAAATGACTGCCTGTTCGGTTTATTTACGACCGGATATATTTAGTTATTGTTTTGATATTTTTAACACAAAAGCGATGGAAAAAACCCACAGCAACACAGAAAAGATGGTCTTAACATGACCCAGCGGTCTAGTAGTTAATACAAAACAATAATATCAAAACAAAATATTACTACTAACTTTATTGTGAAATTCAAACTGAACGGTAAAAGAATAGTTTCCGGTCTATTCTGAGCCCGATCTCTGTAGATAAATAAAGAACTACGACAGATGTGTAATATATTTAATGCAGCCAAACCATTTATTACAATGCATTCATGTGATGACTTTCAAAGAGTAAAGCAAGCACTGCTGAATAAAGTATGATTTTATCTTTTACGAAATGTTTTTTTTCATATGGAATGCAGTTGGAGGTCAACCGATCACAGAGCTTGAGAACTAATCACGGGGTTTGTCAAGCAGAGCAGATGGTGTAGTCCTAAACGATAGCTGGGGATTCTGGGTAGTGTAGTGTCTTCTGACACAATTTAAACCAATCAATGTTGTGTAATTAACAAGGATAATCTGGTGTTTTTTAGTCGATGAGTAGTGCAGATATCACTGTAAAATCAATCGACAGTAAGGTTATGGCTAGAAAGGATCCGTCTTGTGTAAAACTCTCGCGAGAGTTTGGCTGAATGTCACGTGGCTGAATGTTTACGTTTGCAGGCAGCCTTTCAGTTACGATCGTTAACATCAGTTGGCCACAGCAAATGATGGTGAGAAGCTAAACTATCTATTAATTATGTCAATGACAGGGAGTGTGATTGTTGAAATAGGGTGTTAGCGGTCTTGTTGGTGTTCAAAGAAGAATGACAACACTGTAGATCACCAACACTATGGTTTATTTTGTATTCACAGGCAAGTCAACGTTGTCGCAGTAAAAGTCCCAAGATAGCTCCTGGTGCAATAACATTGTTCCCTTGCAGTGTTTTACTATTAAGTCTGATGTTTCTCTATTAATATTGCTGCTGCATTAATGTGTATGTTGCATAATGTTACTGCTGTAGATGTGTTTCCGAGCCGCTCCGATTACAACGAGAGTTACAACGAGAACGTGACGTCATATTTACACTAAACGGATCCTTTCTAGCCATAACCCAGATTTGTTCCGGTTGTGTATTTTCAAATTCTAGCGCACTCGAGCTGGTTTCTCCATACCCCACCTTTAGGTACAAATATCTAATAAATATGCATGCCTGTTTCCTTCCTCTGCACATCCTTTCATGTGTTTAATTGCTATATTGAGCTATCCTAAGGAAGATTTCCTTTTTCGTCAAGGTCAAGGTTGCTTTTACTGCACTTAAAAGGGAAATTGTCAGTGATTTCAACCTCAATTTTCTACCAAAATTAAATTCACAACAATGAATTATTATCAGTATTTAGTCACTATACTATACTATATCACTTGTATAAGGAGTAAACTCTCAATGGTATACCATTGAGAGTTTACTCCTTATAAAAGTGATAATTTATTGAGAAAAAAGGGATCAAACATGTATATTGACAGAAAAGAATTCACCAGAAATGTGAAAGTATATTTAAATTCAATAGCCAATTATGCTATTCAGATTCAGTTTTTCAATGCAATTATTCAAGATTACCATGCAAATTCAAATGATGTGAATCAAATTATGTTTTTAATGCAATTATTCAAGTTTTGCTATTCATATTCAAATATAAATGATTCAAATTCAGCTTGTAGTGACGCATGTTTAGCACATAGATGAAGCCCAACATCAGATGTATGGTGACTGTTTCGCGGAGCAGTAAAAGCTGGAGGTGCAGCCGGCTGACGGTAACTCTGCCTCTCTCCTCTGTCCCGGATGAAACTCCAGCCCCGGCTCAGCGGCTCCTCCACAAAAAGAGCAGCAGTGTGGGTGTCAGGCAGCAGGAAACCTGAGCGAGGCCCTTTGTCCCACTGCAGTCATGGCCCTCCAGAGGGTCCCCAGCACCCGCTCATCAAATATACATCAGGAGGCAGGACGCTCCTCTGGGAAGGCGACACCGGACGGCAACACGCAGGGAGTCCAGCTGGGGAGGGGAGAGGGAGAGGAGGGAGGAAGAGTTCAAGCTAAAGGAGGAAGTTCAGATTTTAAGGTCACCACTTACTTCCAGAGAGAGTCACCTGCAAAACGATTGTCACCAGTGTTGACAATGACCAGGATGAATGTTCATATTTGTATTAAGTGTCTGTGACATGTTTTCATACTTTAATGTTCAAAAAGCTCTATTTTACTCATACTGCCTGTGCTGCAGCACCTTTTTTCACCCTCTGTCTGAAACCAGGGACCAGGGTCTGCTCTGATTGGTCAGCTGGCCGGCTCTGTTGTGATAAGTCAAACGCTTAGAGATGTCCCGCCCCTTAGCCAAGTGTTGGAGCACCAGCTAATACAAGCACAAGTGTCACATAGTGATGTCACTATGTTCAGGAAGTAAACAAAGGACACACATGGAGGCGTTTTTAGGCAGGGGGGGGGGGAGTGTGTGGGAGAGAAACTCCCTCTGGAGGGAACACAGGGATTTTAGCCTTTGAGCATTTACAAAACCTGCAGACCACGGGAAAGGAAAACCCCAAAATGCATTATACAAAATCAAATAACACAAGAACTGTCCATTTAAATGTAGAAAGCTTAATTATATCTCAGAACACATTTGCATTAAATGTAAAATACCAAATTGTATTGAATGAAGAAGTCAAAACATTTGGGATACCTTTCTTTGCAAAATTCTTAAATGTAGTTTTCCTTGTTTTTAAGCGCTCTCCGTGTGTAGCTTTTCAATGTGTGTGATTCTGTTGATGCGCTGTAAGTGTGTGATACGTAACAACGTGTAATTATCTGAATGCACTGTATATGACCAACATATTTGTGTGTAGTGCAGGATGGGCCCTTTGGGGTCAGATGACCGGCGAAGCTTTCAGCGAGCAGAACATGGCCGCCACACTGCGTATTTCTGCCACATTTAGCAAATGGACACTGAAGTGCAGCCGACATCACCACAGTCTGAACGCCTCACGTCGCCTCCTGCTCTCCTTCCCTTCCTTTCCGTTCACTCTTGTCCTCCTTTCCTCCGACTCTTTGCTTCTTCCAGCTCTGAATTATTGATAGTGAGTAAAATCTGACGTTGTAAACTTTGCGTCCATTCACCAAATCAGCCTCGGCTTCCCACCGAGGGGCCTGCCGAGGGGTAGGCGGTGTCTAACCACACACTTTTAATGTAATTGCCTGTAGAGTTCCTTTTAAATATTTCATTGTCTGCCAGTACAAATTAAAGACACGAGGCTGGAAGGAAAGGTTAGTTGGTTCGCTCAGGGAGAGATCCTCAGCACTTTACCTGCGCCTGCAGGTTCTGAAACACGTTTTTAGAGGAAACCCACTGAGAGGCTGTGGTAGACTGTCTTTCTGCCTGACTTAGCTTTGACTGATGACACCATCCATGTGTCATCAGCAGATCATCATGCTGAGTGGAATAATGGTGGATGATTTGTATGACCTACAAAAAGTGAAAAAACAACTTAGCCGCTCTTAAGCTACATGTTGTTAAATTACATGTAACTGTGTGTCAGTTTTGTTAGCATGGAGTGCAGGGACCATCGAGGGATATCGCACAACTAACAAATAAATGTATCTCTCAGAGGTGTAATCTGGTTCTCTAAGCCTTAATGTGGAAAGAGTAACACCTTATCTAATGTCAGTTTACCTGGTACAAGAAATCAGGGATTTTTGCCTACATTTTTTAGATAGAAATGTATTCAAACATATTTGTTGGGTTCCTATGAATGAATGAATGCACAACCCAGTGGAGCCTTGATCTCAGGTGATTCCAACCAGCGGAAATACATTTTTAAATTAAATGAAATTCTTTGTTCCTAATGTTGTTATCCGAATACCATTCTGCATTTGGATTAGCCATGTTCTTCTGTTAGGTACACTGTGTTTTTGGACATTTTGCCAAATGGCCCATCATTGTTTTGGAGTATTGATGTTTCGGAATAATGGGACGTCTGCTTCTCAACACCAACTATAAAATATATGTGTGGAGATTTCCTACCAGCTGGGATATAAAGAAGATGGTAACGCGGCTTGCCAATGTTACATCAAGGACAAGGTCCGCCGTTAACATCACATTTTGGTTCAATTAGTTAACTTTGCCCCTTAAGCCCCGGACAGCGCAAGCAGATTTTGGCCGTCGATGGATGTCAGGCCGTCGATGAGTGTCCGAGCCGACACCTTTTTAGCCAAAAACGGCAATCGGCCAAAGGCTGTCGGTCAAATGAATCACTCTGATTGGCTGTTCAGCTTAGCGAATCAGTGCATGAGAAGTGAAACGGAAGTGAGGGACCCAAACAAACTATTAAGAAGGCAAATGTGAGATTTCATTGAACTCCAGCTCTCGACACAGGTTCGGGAAAGCCCCGTGAGCTTCTGGCTGTAGAGTGAAAATGGAACGCGCAGTTCGTACGTGCTTCTTGGCCGTCGGCTGAAGTCTTTGCGGTGTGTTCCAGTGCGACTGTTGGCCAAGACGCAGGAGACGCGAGGTGACACAACAGTCAGGTCCGTGAGTTCTTTGGTGTCAGCTTGGTGTGTCCCTACCGGTCCCTACCTTTAGACATTCTCTGAGTGAATAGGTCTTCGGTTTGTCGAGAAGAAATGGCTATTTCACTGTCCTTAGAAACGATTCTCTTATCATCATCACAGGACTGTTTTCAGACCTGCTAAAGAAGTACAGATGCAAATAATCTTAAAGGTCGGTTTGGTGGTGCATTGAAAAGAAAGAGAAAAAAAGAGTCAGAGAGAGAGAGAGAGAGAGAAGTAAAATATGCATGAAGGTGGTACTGTAAGCTGGGCGACCAGTACAGGATGTTACACTATTGGTGCTGCTTCAGCGGCCATGTTGTAAAATGTCTGGGGAGCACTGGTGGATTTGTTTTTAGCACGAGTCGCCGTGGAACAGGAGTGCTTATCAAACTTTAACTTGTATCATGATGTTCTTGATAGACTGTCAATCATATAAGATACCATGAAAGAAATATAAGATTTGGAGCAGAAAATTGGTCAAATGTAAATTAAGCTAATCATTTAAAGTAATACATGTGAAGGAAAGTATGTTGATGATTAAACATAGTTTCATATTTAAGGGAATTCAAAAACCAGTATGCAAATATTATGCAATATTTTGATATATTTGGTCTTTTTGTTCCATTGATGCACATTCTTTGATCTTTACTCTTGCATTAAGTTATTAATAATGGACTTAGAGCCTTTAGATTTTTATTTATTTTTGTTGATTTTTGTCCTGTCGCAGTCCATTTTTTGTTGCTGTTTTGTTTCATTTATTTTTTCAATCACATTGTTGTCATCCTAATTTGTTTGCCAACTGCTATTGTGCTGTCTGTCATGCTGTTTGTTTAAAAAAAAACTAAAATAAAAAGTTAAAAAAAAAAACAGTATGCAAAAAGTAATAAAGGATTTTGATTTTATTATTTTGTATCGTTTAATTCTGTATCTGGAATTCGGAAATCTCTCAAATCTTGATATCGACTACTAAACATCTGGTATCTTGACCCTTAATGCTATGCTAACAGATTAGCAACCTCAGTATCCTTACAACTAAATTGATATTGCGGTATCGATGGTAAAGGTGTTGTGACTTGTTGCAACCTGTAATGAATGAACTATGAACATAGTTATTTAATCATATCATTGGCATCGGATATATTTCAGGGCTTTGCAGATTCATCCAATTTCAGCATTCTTACCTGGCAAGATTTTGCAAACATGGCCAAAACCTTCCTAAACCCTAAACCTAATTGCAACTCATTAGCCAGGACTTAAAGTAAGGATGTGAGTTTGTAGATGTGTACCTTCTTATGGTTTGGCAACAGTTTAATCTTCACACTGTGGAATCTTTTCCCAGCGTATTTCAGTTCTTTAATGATGTTGTCTCTAAGTTTGGCCAGGCTCGTGGCTCCGACTTGTAGCTAACAGAGTTATTTCTGCTTAAGATGATTTGTGGCCTTTTCGGCCGTCGGGTTGTTTGCTTTATCTGTGACTGCTCTCACCTCACATATCACTGGGTTTCGTTCCTGTGCTTAGGACTTTGTTCATCCTCGCGGTAGATTACTTACTTATTCTGCTCTTTTCAATTCTAACCACTGTTCTCTCACAGGGTTATTCCTTATTCACCATTTCTGCATTTTTCATGATTACACCTTCTATTATCCCCACCTCTTCATGTTTCTCCTTCTCTCATCTCTTCCTCTTCTTCTTTGAATCTGTTGTTCTGTCTGCCCGAGAGCTACAATTGGCCTGCTGATGGGGAGAAATGAGCCGAAGAAGAGAAAAGGGAGAAAGCAGTGAGTACGAAGCAAAGATAGGGTAAGACAGAACGAGAGAAAGACAGACAGTAAATGAGACAGAGAAAGAGAGAAGACATATTTTGGATCAATAGATTAACTGAGTGCTCATGTATTATGCATCTGAGCCCTGCAGCACTTGCACATAAAGGGAATGTTGGGCAGGATTGGCGTGTAAAAGCTTTATAACCGCGGGCCTGTTTACTCTGAGAGTACAAGGGGACCGCTGTCATACCGAACCGAACCGGGATGAGACAGGGTCTGTCTGAAAGTAATCTCAAACCGACCGCCTAGAAATACGCAGCCAAGTTCAACAACTTCCCAAACAAGCATAATATCTATATTTATATCAAACATGTAAAAAAGAATTATCAATAATAATCAAATACAGCTCTAACCCTGAGACACAACAGCCGCAGTCTTGAAGAGAACCCTAACCCTAAGTAAATATGATGTGGGATCATGCGAGAGATTGTTATCTTCTTTCTTTTGCCATAGAAGCAGCTATTTAAACATCCTATCGTGAGATCAAGAACACGGGGAAGAGTTCACCTTTCTGTCTTGGACCTTCTCATTGTAAAGAAAGACAGAAAAGGGAGCAAACATTTTTGAGATACATGTGAAAGAAATATAACTAAGCTCGCCCAGAACAATGACAAAGAACCTTAAAGTTCCCATGTCATGCTTTTCCGGTTATCACCCATCCCCTTGTGTGTTATGAAGGTTTCTCTGCATGTAAACGGTCTGCAGAGTCACAAACCCTCAAAGTACACCCTGTAGCGAGTAAAACTCTAACACAGAGAAGACCTGTCTATGCTGCCCCAGAACGCCTCGTTGGACATTTCTCTTTTTCCATTGTTTGCTTCCTGGGTTCTGTGACATGTGAACACCCAGATCAACAACAAATGACCGGATTGGCCCAAATGGACCAATCCTTGGAGCCCCTCACTCACCAGGACCCCTTGGCTAACTAACAGGGAGTCCCATTGACTTGCATAGAGCTCCCTGAACGCTGGTAATAGACGAGTTGGGATGGTGGAGAAATGCTCTCCGCAGACCCATTCTCACAGCGTTATAAACCTTTTTCTTTCTCAATATCAAGCCACACTTATTGTTTTTACTTCGGCTGTGAGTGTTTGTGTGCTCAGGATGAATTTCGCTTGTTCTCGCTGTATCGCCGACCCGGAAACCTGTCCGCTCCTCGCAGCAGCAACGAGCAGCAACGAGCCGACCAATCAGAGCACA